>NC_086064.1:5795890-5853349 GCF_947568885.1 Cydia strobilella | reverse complement strand
AGACCTTTACCTCCCTTACCGCGACCGGTCATTGCGACTTGTTGTAGTAGAGATTAGACTTCTCGAACGGAATACTCAACACACGACTTGCGCCGCGCGTCGACACGAGTGGAATAGCTAGCTAGCCATCATTTTGCCGCTATTTATACGTTTTACCCTATTGCGGGGCGAAGGGGGACGGGGTAAGATATATCAGAGCATTATTATTTGACTTACTTTTCATATATCTAAAGAAATATAATATTATATATACCTATTGATAAATAATTTCATATTATATGATATTTAAATAAATTTTGGATACCTGAACGTAGGGCATAATATATACTATAAAAACGGTGGTCGGCTTACGGATTAGATCCTCTTGTGAAGGATTCTTCTCCTCTAATATTTTTGTAAGCATTCAATCAGTGGTAATAATTTTGTCGATATAATAAAATTTGATGTCTTAAAATAGCGCTTAATATGAGAGTCACGTGACGATTTTAATTTACTTTCCAATATATTAGTGTGTTAACTCCTATTATTATAGGATAGGAAATAAGTTCTTTCTTAAATAATCCTTACAGTATAGTAGTATTTCGTGTATCGTAGTTAAATTTCATATATACCTCCGTACATTTTGTGTACGGTTGGTTATGTGTAAATTAAATTTATATATTTATTTATTTATTTTTTGTAATGACCATGCAGTGATCGATTTATCTACGCAAGTGTTTGTTCAAAGAAACAATTGTGAATTTTAGAATCATGTGTGGCCCTGAAAAGGGCCTTTTGATATATGACTGACAGAAGCGTCACGTTCGCACGTCCAGACGCAAAACGCGTAACGTAACCGTATGCGTTCGCGCAGACTGCGTCCTGTGATGTTGCTCCGTGCCAGTATAAACGTGGTGGTTTAGGCACGTTCACCGCGGATCCTGCGAGCCAGCTGGATGTCCTTGGGCATGATGGTCACACGCTTGGCGTGGATAGCGCACAGGTTGGTGTCCTCGAAGAGACCGACGAGGTAAGCCTCGCTGGCCTCCTGGAGAGCCATAACGGCAGAGCTCTGGAAGCGCAGATCGGTCTTGAAGTCCTGAGCGATCTCACGCACCAGACGCTGGAAGGGCAGCTTGCGGATCAGAAGCTCAGTGCTCTTCTGGTAGCGACGGATCTCACGGAGGGCGACGGTGCCGGGCCTGTAACGATGGGGCTTCTTGACGCCGCCGGTGGCGGGCGCGCTCTTGCGGGCCGCCTTGGTGGCGAGCTGTTTGCGGGGCGCTTTACCACCGGTGGATTTACGAGCGGTCTGCTTGGTACGGGCCATTGTCAATAATAATAATACGCGTGCGTGTACGTTACGTTAACGAGTCACGAGAGGGAATAAGCGATTTTTCGCCAGCGAGACGCTATTTATACGTGCTGGCTGGTCGGAAAGGGACGGGGTTAGTGTCCGTGTGAGCGAGAGGGCTATAAAATTCACATACACGTCCCCCTCGCCCCTCTTCCTTTCTCACCAACACAAAATTTCTGATTAGAATAACAATAATATTATTGAATATTAATATTAATTAATAAATAAATAAATAAAATAAATACATACATACATACATACATATATTTCATTTAAATAACAGTCATCGCTATCTAAATTCGCCTCGATCGCCGGTTCAATCTAGTTAGGTCAGGTTATGTTAGGTTTCGCGGAGTTAGGTTTGATCGAGTTAGGTTAGGTTAGGTTAGGTTAGGTCAAAGTTAGGTTAGGTTTTTTTTTTTTTTTTTTTTTTGTCATACAAAACCTAACCTAACTCGATCAAACCTAACTTTTTTTTTTATAATGTCAGGTTATGTTAGGTTTCGCGGAGTTAGGTTTGATCGAGTTAGGTTAGGTTAGGTCAAAGTTAGGTTAGGTTTTTTTTTGTCACTCAAAACCTAACCTAACCTAACCTAACTCGATCAAACCTAACTTTTTTTTTATAATGTCAGGTTATGTTAGGTTTCGCGGAGTTAGGTTTGATCGAGTTAGGTCAAAGTTAGGTTAGGTTTTTTTTTGTCACTCAAAACCTAACCTAACCTAACCTAACTCGATCAAACCTAACTTTTTTTTATAATGTCATTCAAAACCTAACCTAACTCCGCGAAACCTAACATAACTTTATGTTTTATAAAAACCTAACCTAAATTTAAATTAATATCCATAACGTCTCACGTTACACATATCTAGTATTAGATATATGCATACACTAAGCGTATGTGTTATTATTGTTGATTCCTTATTTAATACCCTTACATGTTGACACAGCTTTCGTGTTGATAATGTGTGTAATTGATATTAATCTACCGATTGACACCGTATGCACGGCTATCTAGAAACTTCTTATATTATATATTCAGAACGTATTTGTGGCCCTGAAAAGGGCCTTTTTGGTTGTTGTACAAACCACACTCTCGCAGCGTGTCGTGTCGCAATACGAACTACCTAAACCCATTACACTAAAAGTGTATTGAGAAGACAGATAGCATACGAGGAACGACGGACGCGCTTACTTGGAGCTGGTGTACTTGGTGACGGCCTTGGTGCCTTCACTGACGGCGTGCTTGGCGAGCTCACCGGGCAGCAAGAGCCTCACGGATGTCTGCACCTCCCTGCTGGTGATGGTGGACCTCTTGTTGTAGTGAGCGAGGCGGGAGGCCTCGGCGGCGATGCGCTCGAAGATGTCGTTCACGAAAGAGTTCATGATCGACATGGCCTTGCTGGAGATACCGGTGTCGGGGTGGACCTGCTTGAGCACCTTGTAGATGTAAATGGCGTAGCTCTCCTTGCGCTTATGCTTCTTCTTTTTCTTCGAGTCCGACTTGGAGATGTTCTTCTGGGCCTTGCCGGATTTCTTGGCGGCCTTACCGCTAGTCTTGGGTGGCATTGTGATATAGTTAGATGCTTACAGTACGATAGCCGAACTGGGAATAAAAATTTTGTCGTTGTTGCGCTCATTTTGTTAAAGCGGAGAACGGTAAATAGGGGATTAAAGATCGAGCGTCGCGCTCGCGGTATCTCGACCAATAGCGTTCGTGCATCATTAGTATCGTCGGTCGGCATGGTGGGGAGTGAGAGCAAGCGCGTATTGATATTACTTACATATAGGTATTATTATTTTGATTATAAAATATATCAAAAAAAAAAAAAAAAAAAAAATTATGAACATCATATGCCGTACCATCGATTATACCATCATCAGTTTTGTTCAAAACCGTAGGCGGATAACAATTATATTAATTAAATGTATAGCTTTATGTTTATTTACTATTGTTGTTGTTGTTACAGTGACAGACTGCTGTAGATGAGCAAGTAATAGCTCTGAGCCATCACATTACCTTTATTTGTCGTTTATTTATTATACTTCTTGACGACGAAGTCTCAAGTCTCTCATTTAGAGACGTGTGTAGTGATGTGTTTTGCAATCAGAAAAATAATCTCATTAGAATTCAGAATTATCTACTTACCGTAATTATATTATAATTAATCGATATTCATCGTTCATATATATGTATATGATATAATTATATTGATCGATCGAATGACATCGTACACGTATGCGTTATGCCATGAAACTTACAACGTTATCACAGAATCATATTGTGGCCCTGAAAAGGGCCTTTTGTAACGGTCACTCGGGCGGGAATATAACAGAGGCCACATTCACCAATCGCCGGGTGTTACCGCTATAGATGTAGCCTGATGAGAAGTGAGTACACTTAAGCCTTCTTCTCGGTCTTCTTGGGCAGGAGCACGGCCTGAATGTTAGGCAGCACACCACCCTGGGCGATGGTCACACCGGAGAGGAGCTTGTTCAACTCCTCGTCGTTGCGGATCGCCAGCTGGAGATGCCTAGGGATGATCCTGGTCTTCTTGTTGTCGCGAGCGGCGTTGCCTGCCAACTCGAGAACCTCAGCGGCCAGGTACTCCATGACGGCGGCTAGGTACACCGGGGCACCGGCACCGACGCGCTCGGCGTAGTTGCCCTTGCGTAGAAGCCTGTGGATACGACCGACGGGGAACTGAAGTCCGGCACGGTTAGAACGGGACTTTGCCTTTCCCTTAACCTTGCCACCTTTACCGCGTCCAGACATGTTTAAAGAGAGATTTAAGTTTAGTTTACACACACACGAAACGAGAGCACGATTGCTTGCTTGCGAGTGTATACGCTTTTTTTTAGTAGTTGCCTTTATTTTATACGTTCACGGTGTACGCTGATAGTGGGGATACAACGAGCCGACATAACACGAGCCCGATCGACCAATCAACGAGTCGCGTGCAAGAGCGCAAATTAGAAATATAAAATAAAAACATTTCAATTTATACATCAAAGTATAACTAACTAATAAAAATAACACAATTAACAAAATATTCCGTAAATTATATACTTATATTTATGTAGTTGTTGTTGTTGTTGTAAATGTAAGACTTCAAATAATACAGTTATATTTATCATTCACCATCGATAAGAAAATATTCTGTGTAAGTATTCATGAAAACCTAACCTAATCAGTCTTATCAGTGAGATCTCATCAATATCATCAATAATCTTGAGACTTTTGCCATAAGACTCGATTTGAGATTGACTTTTATTTTATTTTATTTTATTTTATTTTATATACCTTTATTCTAATATTGATTGCGATCGATCGACTCGTGTATGTGTGTTGTGCTTATTGCAATGAAACAGAGGCGATATGAACCTTTGAATAAATTTGTTAGCCCTGAAAAGGGCTTTTTGATGTGCGTTTAACGCGCACAGGCGTATGACGAGAGGCGTGTGAACAGGCGACACGTCGTCGTATATACGATATATAGCGACGACAATCGACATATCCTCCACCATCACGGCCGATGTAAGTACGACGACGACAATGTGGCGCAGTCTTCTTACTTCTTCGAGGCAGCCTTCTTGGCGGCGGGCTTCGCTTTGGGAGCGGCCGCGGCCTTCTTGGGCTTGGGAGCTTTAGGCTTCTTGGTCGGCGGCTTCGCGGTCTTCTTGGCCTTAGGCGCGGCGGCGCTCTTGCCCTTGGCGGGGGTGGAAGGTTTCTTCGCGGCGGGCTTCTTCTTGGCGGCGGCGGCCTTCTTGTCCTTCGTGGCGGCCTTAGGCTTGGCCGGGGACGCAGCGGCCTTCTTCGCCTTAGCGGGCTTAGCCGCGGCGGGCTTCTTAGCGGCGGCTGAAGATTTAGCGGCGCTAGATTTCTTGGCCGCGGCGGGCTTCTTGCCGGCCGATGATGACTTCGACTCCAGTTTGAAGGAGCCGGACGCGCCCTTGCCTTTGGTCTGAATGAGTGCGCCGGATTCGACTGCGCTCTTCAGATATTTTCTGATGAAAGGGGCCAGCTTCTCGGCGTCGACCTTGTACTGGGCGGCGATGTACTTCTTGATAGCCTGCAGGGACGAACCGCTTCTCTCCTTCAACTCCTTGATGGCGCTGTTAACCATCTCGGACGTCTTAGGGTGGGTGGGTTTCGCCTTAGGCTTCTTAGCGCCAGCGGAGGCGGACGCCTTAGGCTTCTTCGCGGGCGTCGCCGGGGCGGGAGCGTCGGCAGCAACTGCGGTGTCGGCCATATTTATTTATTAATCGTCAAGTAAGTAAATATAATTAAAGTAAACTAGTAAATCGCACAAACTGCG
The DNA here is from genome assembly GCF_947568885.1 of Cydia strobilella. Taxonomy (NCBI): domain Eukaryota; kingdom Metazoa; phylum Arthropoda; class Insecta; order Lepidoptera; family Tortricidae; genus Cydia; species Cydia strobilella. Next base: position 5,847,696 of record NC_086064.1, on the reverse strand, counting down.
CAAAGAGAATACAGCGGACGCGTGTAAGCGGAGCGCTGCGCTGGCGAGTACTAAACACGGCTTATTGGGGGCGCCACTTTTTATATATACTCCGGCTTAACCGTAACGCAGACCCTTATGTCGCGGGACGTTTTCTCGTAATAACACTTCCAAGTTTTCACTTACTCGTTTATGATTAAACTAAATTTATAGTGAATTATATTATAATGATTATAATAAAATTGCACATATACATTCTTTATGAATTGATATACGTATTTTAATAGAAGTTTTAGGATTTGGAACGCCGATAAACGAATGGGAGAACTTTACTTTTGGTATTATAGGTTGCGGACACCTCGGGTCAGTTTAAAAAGTGATTTTTCTTAATTAAAATCACATCTATAACTATTATGTGTCCTCCAGTTAAATTCGAAGATACCATAGATAGATGTGACACAATAACAACATTAGAAAATTATATTTATAATGTTATTTTGACTTGTTGTCTTCACTGTCGTAAAACAGCCGTACCGCGACTTGGATTGCATTGCCTACGTTCAGTGGTTTGCTCTCTGCCGGTACCGACGTAAAACGGGATAGGTACTTTATATTAAATTTAAATAATTATGTCATGTTATATTATACATTAAGATATCGTATTAATGAATATTATTATAATTCGTATAGTTAAACTCTCTTCTACGAGGATCATACAGCGCGACACTCTGAGCGTGCGTGCGGGCATCGTAGTAGGTAAGAGTCTCGTGTAGGTCGTCGTTTAGATTTATTTAGTTTTTGGTCCGGCGTATTTATTTATTTATAATAATTTAACGTATGATATTATCTGAATGTTGATATTGGAACAAACGATATAAATTATTTTGACATAAAAATCTGTTTAGGTTGATATGTATATATTATATGTAAGTACCTAAATATTATGTATTCATCATCATAGGAACACGAGAAGTCTAAAACCTGTGTTTATATACTTTTTTTTTTTTTTTTTTTTTTTCTTTTTTGTAAAGTGAGGTGAGTGGGTGCGGGGATGTTGGGTGTCCCTGTCTGTTTTGTGCACTATTTGCGAATCCTTTATCTAATTGGTCAGTTCATCGACTAGTCGTCGTTATCAGTAGCAGATCACTCACAGGTCAGGTGAGGTTCGCGGGTAAAGTAAAAAAGAAAAATATCTTACCAGTTAATTAATATTTTCTTCTTCTTCTTCGGGTTGGTGTGGTGAATTTTTTTTGTATGTACCGCTCGTGGTTCAATTTTGGATTGTTTCGCTTCCTCCGGTATCAATAGATACTTAGCACAAGCGATGCTTACGAGCTGGACGCTGTAGAAGTTAGAAGTGTTGCGCGGTGCCGGGTAAGTAAGTAATTGTAATAAATGTACGTACCTACGATGATACTAGACTATTAGTAGTTATAATAGATAGATATTTTGGATAACATAGGATGGGTAGAGATCGATTGATAGTTTGTTTGTCCGTCTGTGTCGCTACAGAAACTTTTTATCGTAATCGTATCATAGAATTATTTGCGGCCCTGAAAAGGGCCTTTTTGTATTTGCGTCTGCGCGATACGGTAATACCCACGTTAGTATATATTACACGATATCGCGCGCGACGACGCTGACAGTGCAGCGCTTAACCTCCGAAACCGTAGAGGGTGCGGCCTTGACGCTTCAGAGCGTAGACGACGTCCATGGCGGTGACGGTCTTCCTCTTGGCGTGCTCGGTGTAGGTGACCGCGTCACGGATCACGTTCTCGAGGAACACCTTGAGAACACCGCGGGTCTCCTCGTAGATCAGGCCGGAGATACGCTTGACGCCACCTCTGCGGGCGAGACGACGGATGGCGGGCTTGGTGATACCCTGGATGTTATCACGGAGCACCTTCCTGTGGCGCTTGGCTCCTCCTTTCCCCAGACCTTTACCTCCCTTACCGCGACCGGTCATTGCGACTTGTTGTAGTAGAGATTAGACTTCTCGAACGGAATACTCAACACACGACTTGCGCCGCGCGTCGACACGAGTGGAATAGCTAGCTAGCCATCATTTTGCCGCTATTTATACGTTTTACCCTATTGCGGGGCGAAGGGGGACGGGGTAAGATATATCAGAGCATTATTATTTGACTTACTTTTCATATATCTAAAGAAATATAATATTATATATACCTATTGATAAATAATTTCATATTATATGATATTTAAATAAATTTTGGATACCTGAACGTAGGGCATAATATATACTATAAAAACGGTGGTCGGCTTACGGATTAGATCCTCTTGTGAAGGATTCTTCTCCTCTAATATTTTTGTAAGCATTCAATCAGTGGTAATAATTTTGTCGATATAATAAAATTTGATGTCTTAAAATAGCGCTTAATATGAGAGTCACGTGACGATTTTAATTTACTTTCCAATATATTAGTGTGTTAACTCCTATTATTATAGGATAGGAAATAAGTTCTTTCTTAAATAATCCTTACAGTATAGTAGTATTTCGTGTATCGTAGTTAAATTTCATATATACCTCCGTACATTTTGTGTACGGTTGGTTATGTGTAAATTAAATTTATATATTTATTTATTTATTTTTTGTAATGACCATGCAGTGATCGATTTATCTACGCAAGTGTTTGTTCAAAGAAACAATTGTGAATTTTAGAATCATGTGTGGCCCTGAAAAGGGCCTTTTGATATATGACTGACAGAAGCGTCACGTTCGCACGTCCAGACGCAAAACGCGTAACGTAACCGTATGCGTTCGCGCAGACTGCGTCCTGTGATGTTGCTCCGTGCCAGTATAAACGTGGTGGTTTAGGCACGTTCACCGCGGATCCTGCGAGCCAGCTGGATGTCCTTGGGCATGATGGTCACACGCTTGGCGTGGATAGCGCACAGGTTGGTGTCCTCGAAGAGACCGACGAGGTAAGCCTCGCTGGCCTCCTGGAGAGCCATAACGGCAGAGCTCTGGAAGCGCAGATCGGTCTTGAAGTCCTGAGCGATCTCACGCACCAGACGCTGGAAGGGCAGCTTGCGGATCAGAAGCTCAGTGCTCTTCTGGTAGCGACGGATCTCACGGAGGGCGACGGTGCCGGGCCTGTAACGATGGGGCTTCTTGACGCCGCCGGTGGCGGGCGCGCTCTTGCGGGCCGCCTTGGTGGCGAGCTGTTTGCGGGGCGCTTTACCACCGGTGGATTTACGAGCGGTCTGCTTGGTACGGGCCATTGTCAATAATAATAATACGCGTGCGTGTACGTTACGTTAACGAGTCACGAGAGGGAATAAGCGATTTTTCGCCAGCGAGACGCTATTTATACGTGCTGGCTGGTCGGAAAGGGACGGGGTTAGTGTCCGTGTGAGCGAGAGGGCTATAAAATTCACATACACGTCCCCCTCGCCCCTCTTCCTTTCTCACCAACACAAAATTTCTGATTAGAATAACAATAATATTATTGAATATTAATATTAATTAATAAATAAATAAATAAAATAAATACATACATACATACATACATATATTTCATTTAAATAACAGTCATCGCTATCTAAATTCGCCTCGATCGCCGGTTCAATCTAGTTAGGTCAGGTTATGTTAGGTTTCGCGGAGTTAGGTTTGATCGAGTTAGGTTAGGTTAGGTTAGGTTAGGTCAAAGTTAGGTTAGGTTTTTTTTTTTTTTTTTTTTTTGTCATACAAAACCTAACCTAACTCGATCAAACCTAACTTTTTTTTTTATAATGTCAGGTTATGTTAGGTTTCGCGGAGTTAGGTTTGATCGAGTTAGGTTAGGTTAGGTCAAAGTTAGGTTAGGTTTTTTTTTGTCACTCAAAACCTAACCTAACCTAACCTAACTCGATCAAACCTAACTTTTTTTTTATAATGTCAGGTTATGTTAGGTTTCGCGGAGTTAGGTTTGATCGAGTTAGGTCAAAGTTAGGTTAGGTTTTTTTTTGTCACTCAAAACCTAACCTAACCTAACCTAACTCGATCAAACCTAACTTTTTTTTATAATGTCATTCAAAACCTAACCTAACTCCGCGAAACCTAACATAACTTTATGTTTTATAAAAACCTAACCTAAATTTAAATTAATATCCATAACGTCTCACGTTACACATATCTAGTATTAGATATATGCATACACTAAGCGTATGTGTTATTATTGTTGATTCCTTATTTAATACCCTTACATGTTGACACAGCTTTCGTGTTGATAATGTGTGTAATTGATATTAATCTACCGATTGACACCGTATGCACGGCTATCTAGAAACTTCTTATATTATATATTCAGAACGTATTTGTGGCCCTGAAAAGGGCCTTTTTGGTTGTTGTACAAACCACACTCTCGCAGCGTGTCGTGTCGCAATACGAACTACCTAAACCCATTACACTAAAAGTGTATTGAGAAGACAGATAGCATACGAGGAACGACGGACGCGCTTACTTGGAGCTGGTGTACTTGGTGACGGCCTTGGTGCCTTCACTGACGGCGTGCTTGGCGAGCTCACCGGGCAGCAAGAGCCTCACGGATGTCTGCACCTCCCTGCTGGTGATGGTGGACCTCTTGTTGTAGTGAGCGAGGCGGGAGGCCTCGGCGGCGATGCGCTCGAAGATGTCGTTCACGAAAGAGTTCATGATCGACATGGCCTTGCTGGAGATACCGGTGTCGGGGTGGACCTGCTTGAGCACCTTGTAGATGTAAATGGCGTAGCTCTCCTTGCGCTTATGCTTCTTCTTTTTCTTCGAGTCCGACTTGGAGATGTTCTTCTGGGCCTTGCCGGATTTCTTGGCGGCCTTACCGCTAGTCTTGGGTGGCATTGTGATATAGTTAGATGCTTACAGTACGATAGCCGAACTGGGAATAAAAATTTTGTTTGTTGTATGTCATCTCGATACCCTTTTGGGAGGGTGTGAGGGGTCTCTTCAACATCCCTGTTGCGGAGACTGAATCTGTTTTCGCGCCCCATCTTCGTGGGGCGGTCTTCCACCGTCGATTTTTGGACGGCTGCGCGATCCGGTGTAGGCCAGCTTTATCGCTACCGGCCGTTATCCAACCCCGCAACCCCTAGCCTGGTGATACCGTTTGAGCGGGGCCAGGTTTCGGGGCCGCAGTGAAGGCGACCGGCAGTTTAGGCTGGCGTGTGCTTCGTAGGTGTCATCCGAGTGTGTGTGGTGTTGTTGTGTCGTCGACGACGTCTTCTTCTTCCTCTTCTTCGTTGTTGTCGTCGTCGTCGTTGTGTAGGAGGGCTCGGGGGAGATGCCGAGCCCCGTGTAGGTCCGGTGGTCGTGTGTAGTGTGGCGCGATCCCTCGTAGATGGTCGTGGCTGCAGTTGTCCGCGCGGTCATACATGACCCGCGCGAGACGCTCGATGAACTCGTCCAGGCTGCGCCACTTCAGGTACTCGGCGATGGCTGCGTTGCTGACGAATCGGGTTGCTGCGACGATGGTCCGTAGCGAGAGTGTCTCCTGGCTCCTCATCCTCTGCTTGTTGTACCTGGAACAGAAAGAATACCAGGCCGGTGTAGCGTAGGTTAGTCGAGAGCGGACGTAAGCTTTGTACAGACCGACTTTGGTCCGTACAGGGAGCTTGCTGCAGAAAACCGGGCGGAGGTTCATTCGAGCGGTTTTCGCTCGTCTGATTGTCTCCGCCGTGTGTTTCTGCATGGTGAGCCGCCTGTCTATGGTCACCCCCAGATATTTCACTGTGGGTGACCACGTGAGCGGATGTCCTAAAAGAGAAGGAGGTGCGGGCAAGTCTCGCGCTTGCCCTGTGATGAGCGCTTGCGTTTTGCCCACATTGACTGATAGCCTCCATTTGGAGAGCCAGTCAGGAAGGGCGTCGAGCGTCGGCTGGATCTTGGAGACTGCATGCGGCATCTGAAAAGATGAAGCATAGTAAGCGGCGTCGTCAGCAAAGAGGGCTAGTTGCGCTTGTCCTACGACTGGTATGTCGTCGGTGTAGCGCGCATAGCACGAGGGCGATAGGCAGCTCCCCTGGGGGACTCCTGCCTGTATTGGGCGGTCCTGCGACACCGTGCCTTCCACTTGTACGTGGAAGCGTCGGTCTGCTAGGAATGATGCGATGATTCTCACGATGCGGCGGGGTGCTGTGGACAGAGAAAGTTTGTATATTAGACCTTCGTGCCAGACTCGGTCAAAAGCTTTCTCCATGTCTAGGAGGACAGCGACTGTGTACTCCTTTTTGTTGAGCGCCATGCCCATGTGGTGTAGGACACGGGTGAGCTGCAACGTGGTGGAGTGTTGAGACCTGAAACCAAATTGCTCCGGCCTGGGTTGGATGTGTGGCGAGAGGTGCCGGAGCAGCAACCTCTCGAATACCTTTGATAAGTTGCATAGCAACGTGATAGGCCGGTAGCTCTCCGGCTTTCTTCTGTCCTTCCCGGGTTTGGGAAGGACGATGACCCGTCCCGTCTTCCAGACGGTGGGAAAGTGCCCCGACCGCAAGATCCCGTTGAACAGGCGCGCCACTGCCGCTAAGGTGTTTAGCGGCAGTTGGCGGAGCGCCATGTTCGGGATCTCGTCGGGGCCCGGTGCCTTCTTCGGATTGCAGTGGTGCCTGATAGTCGCCTTGACCTGTGAAGGAGAAAAGTAGATTGGATCATCGTGGGTTTCGACCGGCACGTTGAGATAGTCTCGGACGTGCTGTACGATGTCCGCTGTGTGTTGCGGGTCTGTGTCGGGGAAGGGCCTGAATTGCTGCTCAAGGCTGCGAGCGAGTATTTCCGCTCTGTCCTTGGCTGCGTATTTCAGGATTCCGTCGGTGTCGTCCTCTAGTGGGTGTATCGGCTCGGGTTTCGAGCTGAGTTGTCTGCATAACCTGTGGATGGAAGGAACGTGATCGGTTAGGCTATCGATGTGCGCTTCCCAGCTTGCAGCTCTGTGCTCGTTGAGTTTGTCCTTTAACAATCGCTCCAGACGATTGAGCTCGGTCTTTACCGACTGAGCCCTAGTCCTTTGCCACTGTTTCCTGTACCAGCGCTTTTTCTCCAAAAGCGCTTGAAGCGGCCTCGGGAGCGGTTTGCGCCGGTCTGTGGGCGGGATGATGTGGGTGGCCTCGGCTAGGGCCGCCTTGATGTCTCCGGTGATTGTGGCTGCTGCTGCATCGACCTCTTCTGCGGTCGATATGGGACCTGTACGGGGAGAATTTACCATGGCTTCTGTGAAAGCCGTCCAGTCGTAGCGGCGTCCGGGTCCTCTGTTGAGTCTCGTCGTCGGTTGGTCTGCGATGGTCAGGAGCACCGGCCTATGGTCGGATGTGAGATCGTAAAATACCTGGTGCCTCATGAGTGTATCGACTCCGCGAGAGATCGCAAAGTCGATGGTGGTGCCCCTGTTGTACACGTCTGAGCCGTGATAGTGAGTGGGCTCGTAGGGCCCTCCCACTACCAGATCGAGGTCCTCCACGATCTGGTAGATAACGTTTCCCGCTTGGGAGTGCGCGGAGGAGTTCCAAGCGGAATGCTCGGCGTTGAAGTCCCCGGCCAGGATGGTCGGCACGGGGGAGTCCACCAGTAGTCGTTTGAGGTCGGCGCGCATCTCTGCCGGTCGGCAGTGTCCGCAGGGCCTGTAGATAGCAAACAAGCGCAGATTATGCCTTTGTAGTTTGATATCTATCCCCAGTGCGGATAGTGAGGCTGGCTGGTCGATGTCCACCATTTGGTGGATGATTGTCCTCTTGACAATGACTGCTAGGCCTCGGTAAGCGTACCCGGTTTCCGGGTTTGCCTGGTCGAGGCGGTACACGATGTACCCACTGGCTGAAAGCGTGTTGGACGCTTTCAACTTTGTCTCGCAAATCAGCATGATGTCGACGTCTTGGCTGTGGAGAAAAGTGCGCAGATCATTAAGTTTACCGCTTAATGTCTGCGCGTTCCAATATACTACCCTTAAATCTTTCTCTTTTAGGCCGTAAAAGAGTGTAGCTGGCGAATAACTTGCGTTATTGCTGGGGTGAGCTAGGCCTGAGTTTGGTCAGGCCTAGACAGAGACTTAATAGCTAACACTACCTCGTCTAGCGTTGGTTTCAGGGACGCAGTTACCGCGGTTTGTACCGCGGCAACTATGTCCCTGCGCAACGCTGTGGTGTCGATCTCTGCTTGCGACATCCTCTGCGGTTTGTGTTGTGGCTGCGGCAGTCTGCGTTGCCCGGGCTGGCGTTGCCTCGGCAGGTTGGCGGGTGCCATTAGGGAGCCTGTGGAAGACTCCTCCACCAGGTTAGGCGTGTCCGAGGCCCTAGTGTCCGGGCCTCGTTGCGGGCGGCGGGTTGGCGGGCGGCGTGAGTAGGAGCGGGTGCCCCCTCGCCAGTTGCGCAGCTCCTGTAAATATGTCTCACATTGCTTGTGATTGCCCGGGTGGTCTTTGTAGCAATTTGCGCACGTTGCTGGCTCCTCTCTCGGTCGCGTGCACTGGTGTGACAAGTGCGGCAGGGCGCATTTCACGCATCGCACCGGTCGATGGCATCCCTGTGAAGAGTGCCTAAAGCCCTGGCACCGATAGCATTGCGGTGGCCCGGGTTTACCTCTCCAAGGTTCGACACGAACCTTGGTGTTGATGTTCGCGATGCTTGTGAGGTCCAGAAAACCAGGGTTTTCTCGCTCCGTGCCGTCGAGCTGGACGAAGAAGATGGTGCCTCCTCGTCCTCTGCCTGTGGAGATTAAGCGTGCATGTGATACAGTATACCCCTCTGTTTCGCACGCGTCCTTCACGTCCTGCACCGTCATGCTTGACGGTAGGCCGCGGATTGCAGCCTTCATTGGTAGGGTCGACTTCTCCGGATGCTTGACGAACTGGATCCTCGGGTCGAGGGCCTGCTCGCTGCTGAGGTAGGAGAATACCACTCGGTATTCCTCCCCGGTCCTGGGATAGAACCGTACCCCGGTCGGTTCGACGTTCTCGGTTTTGGCCTCAAAACCGAGACGCTTGTTGATGGCCCTCAGGTGGTGGGCCGGGTCTGGGAGGACCTCGGCCAGGATCTGGGGCGGTTTGGCCTTCTTGGTCAGGGGCGGCGCCTGCTGCTTCTTCTTCTTGCTGGTTGCGGTGTCTGTGGGCAGAGAAGTGGCGGTTTTAGGTGGCGATTTGGCCGCTTCCGCGTACGCGTTGGCGCTTACTACCGGCGTGGGTAATAGCACTTTGCGTGGCGGTGGCTGTTGTGAGCCTCCGGCGGCGGGTGTAGTTGGCTCCATTGTGTCCATCGGCTGCGAGACCTGTGGGCAGACGGCGGGTTGAGTAGGCCCGCGCGCCACAGGAGTGATGCGGTTACATTCCCGCTTTTCCTCCTGTGCCGGCGGGCTGTCCTCGTCCCGTCGCCTCTTCTGTTGGCGCGCCCTAGAGTGCGTCAACAGGGTTGAGAGTAGCGCCGCCTCGAGCGGGCCGAGGGTGCAACTGTCTAGCGATCCCCGAGCTACTCTGTCGAGTTTCTCGAATATCGCCATCCAGGAGGCCCCGGTCATCTCGAGGCCGGGCTGAGGGCGACAAGGTGACTGCTGGCGGCGATGCGGTGAGTTGGCCGGCGTGATGAGGTTGCCGGCCGGCTGCGGCGGCGGCAGCGGACTCTCGGCGCGTAATGCATTACCACCACGTGGTGACAAGTCAAGCGGTGATGAGTCATCGCGTGACAAGTCACAACGTGTTGGGACCTGTTTGGTCGCTGACTGCTCCGCCTCCCCGTCCCCGGGCGTTCCGGAGGTGCATCTGGCCTCAGCGCCCAAGCCTTCGTCGGAGCCCTCCACGGAGTCCTCGAAGTCAAGGTCCTCTTCCGAGTCACTTGACGCCGAAGACCCCGTGTAGCTCCCACAAGCTGGTAAGCGCCTTGGCTTTGTGCACTCCGTTACGTCCGGAGAAGGGGTTGGCGTGAGCTGGTCGTTGGCCTGAGGTCGCATCACCCCCGTCGAGGCCGCTGCCGCGGCCGAGTCCTCCTCCGATGTGGCCTTCGTCTCCTTGGTAGGCGTCCTATAGATGCCCATGGCTGTGGCGTGTGTGTGCGGTGTCGGCGTGTTGACCTGTAATTAACACAGGCGTGAGCACAAGATAAAATACAGATGGCAGTGGGTTGAGACTGGGCTTGTAAACCCCGTTTGTGGCACCACCGACAAACGGCCCCGCTAGCGCCTGGTGGCTTTAGTTGGCACCGTTAGGTTTCCACCAGCAAACGATCTCAGCGAGGTCTTTTCAACACTGGGGGCCACTGAATTTAAAATAATAAATAATAATAAATCGCCTTTATTATTATTTATTATGTACTTGCACAACACTGGCGTTAACACACGACAACTAGTGAGTTGGGTAGGGTGCGTAAGTCTCGAGAGCGTGCTCAAGCGCGTGCGTTCCCGTCAACTCTCTTTTTAATCTCTAAAAATTTTGTCGTTGTTGCGCTCATTTTGTTAAAGCGGAGAACGGTAAATAGGGGATTAAAGATCGAGCGTCGCGCTCGCGGTATCTCGACCAATAGCGTTCGTGCATCATTAGTATCGTCGGTCGGCATGGTGGGGAGTGAGAGCAAGCGCGTATTGATATTACTTACATATAGGTATTATTATTTTGATTATAAAATATATCAAAAAAAAAAAAAAAAAAAAAATTATGAACATCATATGCCGTACCATCGATTATACCATCATCAGTTTTGTTCAAAACCGTAGGCGGATAACAATTATATTAATTAAATGTATAGCTTTATGTTTATTTACTATTGTTGTTGTTGTTACAGTGACAGACTGCTGTAGATGAGCAAGTAATAGCTCTGAGCCATCACATTACCTTTATTTGTCGTTTATTTATTATACTTCTTGACGACGAAGTCTCAAGTCTCTCATTTAGAGACGTGTGTAGTGATGTGTTTTGCAATCAGAAAAATAATCTCATTAGAATTCAGAATTATCTACTTACCGTAATTATATTATAATTAATCGATATTCATCGTTCATATATATGTATATGATATAATTATATTGATCGATCGAATGACATCGTACACGTATGCGTTATGCCATGAAACTTACAACGTTATCACAGAATCATATTGTGGCCCTGAAAAGGGCCTTTTGTAACGGTCACTCGGGCGGGAATATAACAGAGGCCACATTCACCAATCGCCGGGTGTTACCGCTATAGATGTAGCCTGATGAGAAGTGAGTACACTTAAGCCTTCTTCTCGGTCTTCTTGGGCAGGAGCACGGCCTGAATGTTAGGCAGCACACCACCCTGGGCGATGGTCACACCGGAGAGGAGCTTGTTCAACTCCTCGTCGTTGCGGATCGCCAGCTGGAGATGCCTAGGGATGATCCTGGTCTTCTTGTTGTCGCGAGCGGCGTTGCCTGCCAACTCGAGAACCTCAGCGGCCAGGTACTCCATGACGGCGGCTAGGTACACCGGGGCACCGGCACCGACGCGCTCGGCGTAGTTGCCCTTGCGTAGAAGCCTGTGGATACGACCGACGGGGAACTGAAGTCCGGCACGGTTAGAACGGGACTTTGCCTTTCCCTTAACCTTGCCACCTTTACCGCGTCCAGACATGTTTAAAGAGAGATTTAAGTTTAGTTTACACACACACGAAACGAGAGCACGATTGCTTGCTTGCGAGTGTATACGCTTTTTTTTAGTAGTTGCCTTTATTTTATACGTTCACGGTGTACGCTGATAGTGGGGATACAACGAGCCGACATAACACGAGCCCGATCGACCAATCAACGAGTCGCGTGCAAGAGCGCAAATTAGAAATATAAAATAAAAACATTTCAATTTATACATCAAAGTATAACTAACTAATAAAAATAACACAATTAACAAAATATTCCGTAAATTATATACTTATATTTATGTAGTTGTTGTTGTTGTTGTAAATGTAAGACTTCAAATAATACAGTTATATTTATCATTCACCATCGATAAGAAAATATTCTGTGTAAGTATTCATGAAAACCTAACCTAATCAGTCTTATCAGTGAGATCTCATCAATATCATCAATAATCTTGAGACTTTTGCCATAAGACTCGATTTGAGATTGACTTTTATTTTATTTTATTTTATTTTATTTTATATACCTTTATTCTAATATTGATTGCGATCGATCGACTCGTGTATGTGTGTTGTGCTTATTGCAATGAAACAGAGGCGATATGAACCTTTGAATAAATTTGTTAGCCCTGAAAAGGGCTTTTTGATGTGCGTTTAACGCGCACAGGCGTATGACGAGAGGCGTGTGAACAGGCGACACGTCGTCGTATATACGATATATAGCGACGACAATCGACATATCCTCCACCATCACGGCCGATGTAAGTACGACGACGACAATGTGGCGCAGTCTTCTTACTTCTTCGAGGCAGCCTTCTTGGCGGCGGGCTTCGCTTTGGGAGCGGCCGCGGCCTTCTTGGGCTTGGGAGCTTTAGGCTTCTTGGTCGGCGGCTTCGCGGTCTTCTTGGCCTTAGGCGCGGCGGCGCTCTTGCCCTTGGCGGGGGTGGAAGGTTTCTTCGCGGCGGGCTTCTTCTTGGCGGCGGCGGCCTTCTTGTCCTTCGTGGCGGCCTTAGGCTTGGCCGGGGACGCAGCGGCCTTCTTCGCCTTAGCGGGCTTAGCCGCGGCGGGCTTCTTAGCGGCGGCTGAAGATTTAGCGGCGCTAGATTTCTTGGCCGCGGCGGGCTTCTTGCCGGCCGATGATGACTTCGACTCCAGTTTGAAGGAGCCGGACGCGCCCTTGCCTTTGGTCTGAATGAGTGCGCCGGATTCGACTGCGCTCTTCAGATATTTTCTGATGAAAGGGGCCAGCTTCTCGGCGTCGACCTTGTACTGGGCGGCGATGTACTTCTTGATAGCCTGCAGGGACGAACCGCTTCTCTCCTTCAACTCCTTGATGGCGCTGTTAACCATCTCGGACGTCTTAGGGTGGGTGGGTTTCGCCTTAGGCTTCTTAGCGCCAGCGGAGGCGGACGCCTTAGGCTTCTTCGCGGGCGTCGCCGGGGCGGGAGCGTCGGCAGCAACTGCGGTGTCGGCCATATTTATTTATTAATCGTCAAGTAAGTAAATATAATTAAAGTAAACTAGTAAATCGCACAAACTGCGCAAAGAGAATACAGCGGACGCGTGTAAGCGGAGCGCTGCGCTGGCGAGTACTAAACACGGCTTATTGGGGGCGCCACTTTTTATATATACTCCGGCTTAACCGTAACGCAGACCCTTATGTCGCGGGACGTTTTCTCGTAATAACACTTCCAAGTTTTCACTTACTCGTTTATGATTAAACTAAATTTATAGTGAATTATATTATAATGATTATAATAAAATTGCACATATACATTCTTTATGAATTGATATACGTATTTTAATAGAAGTTTTAGGATTTGGAACGCCGATAAACGAATGGGAGAACTTTACTTTTGGTATTATAGGTTGCGGACACCTCGGGTCAGTTTAAAAAGTGATTTTTCTTAATTAAAATCACATCTATAACTATTATGTGTCCTCCAGTTAAATTCGAAGATACCATAGATAGATGTGACACAATAACAACATTAGAAAATTATATTTATAATGTTATTTTGACTTGTTGTCTTCACTGTCGTAAAACAGCCGTACCGCGACTTGGATTGCATTGCCTACGTTCAGTGGTTTGCTCTCTGCCGGTACCGACGTAAAACGGGATAGGTACTTTATATTAAATTTAAATAATTATGTCATGTTATATTATACATTAAGATATCGTATTAATGAATATTATTATAATTCGTATAGTTAAACTCTCTTCTACGAGGATCATACAGCGCGACACTCTGAGCGTGCGTGCGGGCATCGTAGTAGGTAAGAGTCTCGTGTAGGTCGTCGTTTAGATTTATTTAGTTTTTGGTCCGGCGTATTTATTTATTTATAATAATTTAACGTATGATATTATCTGAATGTTGATATTGGAACAAACGATATAAATTATTTTGACATAAAAATCTGTTTAGGTTGATATGTATATATTATATGTAAGTACCTAAATATTATGTATTCATCATCATAGGAACACGAGAAGTCTAAAACCTGTGTTTATATACTTTTTTTTTTTTTTTTTTTTTTTCTTTTTTGTAAAGTGAGGTGAGTGGGTGCGGGGATGTTGGGTGTCCCTGTCTGTTTTGTGCACTATTTGCGAATCCTTTATCTAATTGGTCAGTTCATCGACTAGTCGTCGTTATCAGTAGCAGATCACTCACAGGTCAGGTGAGGTTCGCGGGTAAAGTAAAAAAGAAAAATATCTTACCAGTTAATTAATATTTTCTTCTTCTTCTTCGGGTTGGTGTGGTGAATTTTTTTTGTATGTACCGCTCGTGGTTCAATTTTGGATTGTTTCGCTTCCTCCGGTATCAATAGATACTTAGCACAAGCGATGCTTACGAGCTGGACGCTGTAGAAGTTAGAAGTGTTGCGCGGTGCCGGGTAAGTAAGTAATTGTAATAAATGTACGTACCTACGATGATACTAGACTATTAGTAGTTATAATAGATAGATATTTTGGATAACATAGGATGGGTAGAGATCGATTGATAGTTTGTTTGTCCGTCTGTGTCGCTACAGAAACTTTTTATCGTAATCGTATCATAGAATTATTTGCGGCCCTGAAAAGGGCCTTTTTGTATTTGCGTCTGCGCGATACGGTAATACCCACGTTAGTATATATTACACGATATCGCGCGCGACGACGCTGACAGTGCAGCGCTTAACCTCCGAAACCGTAGAGGGTGCGGCCTTGACGCTTCAGAGCGTAGACGACGTCCATGGCGGTGACGGTCTTCCTCTTGGCGTGCTCGGTGTAGGTGACCGCGTCACGGATCACGTTCTCGAGGAACACCTTGAGAACACCGCGGGTCTCCTCGTAGATCAGGCCGGAGATACGCTTGACGCCACCTCTGCGGGCGAGACGACGGATGGCGGGCTTGGTGATACCCTGGATGTTATCACGGAGCACCTTCCTGTGGCGCTTGGCTCCTCCTTTCCCCAGACCTTTACCTCCCTTACCGCGACCGGTCATTGCGACTTGTTGTAGTAGAGATTAGACTTCTCGAACGGAATACTCAACACACGACTTGCGCCGCGCGTCGACACGAGTGGAATAGCTAGCTAGCCATCATTTTGCCGCTATTTATACGTTTTACCCTATTGCGGGGCGAAGGGGGACGGGGTAAGATATATCAGAGCATTATTATTTGACTTACTTTTCATATATCTAAAGAAATATAATATTATATATACCTATTGATAAATAATTTCATATTATATGATATTTAAATAAATTTTGGATACCTGAACGTAGGGCATAATATATACTATAAAAACGGTGGTCGGCTTACGGATTAGATCCTCTTGTGAAGGATTCTTCTCCTCTAATATTTTTGTAAGCATTCAATCAGTGGTAATAATTTTGTCGATATAATAAAATTTGATGTCTTAAAATAGCGCTTAATATGAGAGTCACGTGACGATTTTAATTTACTTTCCAATATATTAGTGTGTTAACTCCTATTATTATAGGATAGGAAATAAGTTCTTTCTTAAATAATCCTTACAGTATAGTAGTATTTCGTGTATCGTAGTTAAATTTCATATATACCTCCGTACATTTTGTGTACGGTTGGTTATGTGTAAATTAAATTTATATATTTATTTATTTATTTTTTGTAATGACCATGCAGTGATCGATTTATCTACGCAAGTGTTTGTTCAAAGAAACAATTGTGAATTTTAGAATCATGTGTGGCCCTGAAAAGGGCCTTTTGATATATGACTGACAGAAGCGTCACGTTCGCACGTCCAGACGCAAAACGCGTAACGTAACCGTATGCGTTCGCGCAGACTGCGTCCTGTGATGTTGCTCCGTGCCAGTATAAACGTGGTGGTTTAGGCACGTTCACCGCGGATCCTGCGAGCCAGCTGGATGTCCTTGGGCATGATGGTCACACGCTTGGCGTGGATAGCGCACAGGTTGGTGTCCTCGAAGAGACCGACGAGGTAAGCCTCGCTGGCCTCCTGGAGAGCCATAACGGCAGAGCTCTGGAAGCGCAGATCGGTCTTGAAGTCCTGAGCGATCTCACGCACCAGACGCTGGAAGGGCAGCTTGCGGATCAGAAGCTCAGTGCTCTTCTGGTAGCGACGGATCTCACGGAGGGCGACGGTGCCGGGCCTGTAACGATGGGGCTTCTTGACGCCGCCGGTGGCGGGCGCGCTCTTGCGGGCCGCCTTGGTGGCGAGCTGTTTGCGGGGCGCTTTACCACCGGTGGATTTACGAGCGGTCTGCTTGGTACGGGCCATTGTCAATAATAATAATACGCGTGCGTGTACGTTACGTTAACGAGTCACGAGAGGGAATAAGCGATTTTTCGCCAGCGAGACGCTATTTATACGTGCTGGCTGGTCGGAAAGGGACGGGGTTAGTGTCCGTGTGAGCGAGAGGGCTATAAAATTCACATACACGTCCCCCTCGCCCCTCTTCCTTTCTCACCAACACAAAATTTCTGATTAGAATAACAATAATATTATTGAATATTAATATTAATTAATAAATAAATAAATAAAATAAATACATACATACATACATACATATATTTCATTTAAATAACAGTCATCGCTATCTAAATTCGCCTCGATCGCCGGTTCAATCTAGTTAGGTCAGGTTATGTTAGGTTTCGCGGAGTTAGGTTTGATCGAGTTAGGTTAGGTTAGGTTAGGTTAGGTCAAAGTTAGGTTAGGTTTTTTTTTTTTTTTTTTTTTTGTCATACAAAACCTAACCTAACTCGATCAAACCTAACTTTTTTTTTTATAATGTCAGGTTATGTTAGGTTTCGCGGAGTTAGGTTTGATCGAGTTAGGTTAGGTTAGGTCAAAGTTAGGTTAGGTTTTTTTTTGTCACTCAAAACCTAACCTAACCTAACCTAACTCGATCAAACCTAACTTTTTTTTTATAATGTCAGGTTATGTTAGGTTTCGCGGAGTTAGGTTTGATCGAGTTAGGTCAAAGTTAGGTTAGGTTTTTTTTTGTCACTCAAAACCTAACCTAACCTAACCTAACTCGATCAAACCTAACTTTTTTTTATAATGTCATTCAAAACCTAACCTAACTCCGCGAAACCTAACATAACTTTATGTTTTATAAAAACCTAACCTAAATTTAAATTAATATCCATAACGTCTCACGTTACACATATCTAGTATTAGATATATGCATACACTAAGCGTATGTGTTATTATTGTTGATTCCTTATTTAATACCCTTACATGTTGACACAGCTTTCGTGTTGATAATGTGTGTAATTGATATTAATCTACCGATTGACACCGTATGCACGGCTATCTAGAAACTTCTTATATTATATATTCAGAACGTATTTGTGGCCCTGAAAAGGGCCTTTTTGGTTGTTGTACAAACCACACTCTCGCAGCGTGTCGTGTCGCAATACGAACTACCTAAACCCATTACACTAAAAGTGTATTGAGAAGACAGATAGCATACGAGGAACGACGGACGCGCTTACTTGGAGCTGGTGTACTTGGTGACGGCCTTGGTGCCTTCACTGACGGCGTGCTTGGCGAGCTCACCGGGCAGCAAGAGCCTCACGGATGTCTGCACCTCCCTGCTGGTGATGGTGGACCTCTTGTTGTAGTGAGCGAGGCGGGAGGCCTCGGCGGCGATGCGCTCGAAGATGTCGTTCACGAAAGAGTTCATGATCGACATGGCCTTGCTGGAGATACCGGTGTCGGGGTGGACCTGCTTGAGCACCTTGTAGATGTAAATGGCGTAGCTCTCCTTGCGCTTATGCTTCTTCTTTTTCTTCGAGTCCGACTTGGAGATGTTCTTCTGGGCCTTGCCGGATTTCTTGGCGGCCTTACCGCTAGTCTTGGGTGGCATTGTGATATAGTTAGATGCTTACAGTACGATAGCCGAACTGGGAATAAAAATTTTGTCGTTGTTGCGCTCATTTTGTTAAAGCGGAGAACGGTAAATAGGGGATTAAAGATCGAGCGTCGCGCTCGCGGTATCTCGACCAATAGCGTTCGTGCATCATTAGTATCGTCGGTCGGCATGGTGGGGAGTGAGAGCAAGCGCGTATTGATATTACTTACATATAGGTATTATTATTTTGATTATAAAATATATCAAAAAAAAAAAAAAAAAAAAAATTATGAACATCATATGCCGTACCATCGATTATACCATCATCAGTTTTGTTCAAAACCGTAGGCGGATAACAATTATATTAATTAAATGTATAGCTTTATGTTTATTTACTATTGTTGTTGTTGTTACAGTGACAGACTGCTGTAGATGAGCAAGTAATAGCTCTGAGCCATCACATTACCTTTATTTGTCGTTTATTTATTATACTTCTTGACGACGAAGTCTCAAGTCTCTCATTTAGAGACGTGTGTAGTGATGTGTTTTGCAATCAGAAAAATAATCTCATTAGAATTCAGAATTATCTACTTACCGTAATTATATTATAATTAATCGATATTCATCGTTCATATATATGTATATGATATAATTATATTGATCGATCGAATGACATCGTACACGTATGCGTTATGCCATGAAACTTACAACGTTATCACAGAATCATATTGTGGCCCTGAAAAGGGCCTTTTGTAACGGTCACTCGGGCGGGAATATAACAGAGGCCACATTCACCAATCGCCGGGTGTTACCGCTATAGATGTAGCCTGATGAGAAGTGAGTACACTTAAGCCTTCTTCTCGGTCTTCTTGGGCAGGAGCACGGCCTGAATGTTAGGCAGCACACCACCCTGGGCGATGGTCACACCGGAGAGGAGCTTGTTCAACTCCTCGTCGTTGCGGATCGCCAGCTGGAGATGCCTAGGGATGATCCTGGTCTTCTTGTTGTCGCGAGCGGCGTTGCCTGCCAACTCGAGAACCTCAGCGGCCAGGTACTCCATGACGGCGGCTAGGTACACCGGGGCACCGGCACCGACGCGCTCGGCGTAGTTGCCCTTGCGTAGAAGCCTGTGGATACGACCGACGGGGAACTGAAGTCCGGCACGGTTAGAACGGGACTTTGCCTTTCCCTTAACCTTGCCACCTTTACCGCGTCCAGACATGTTTAAAGAGAGATTTAAGTTTAGTTTACACACACACGAAACGAGAGCACGATTGCTTGCTTGCGAGTGTATACGCTTTTTTTTAGTAGTTGCCTTTATTTTATACGTTCACGGTGTACGCTGATAGTGGGGATACAACGAGCCGACATAACACGAGCCCGATCGACCAATCAACGAGTCGCGTGCAAGAGCGCAAATTAGAAATATAAAATAAAAACATTTCAATTTATACATCAAAGTATAACTAACTAATAAAAATAACACAATTAACAAAATATTCCGTAAATTATATACTTATATTTATGTAGTTGTTGTTGTTGTTGTAAATGTAAGACTTCAAATAATACAGTTATATTTATCATTCACCATCGATAAGAAAATATTCTGTGTAAGTATTCATGAAAACCTAACCTAATCAGTCTTATCAGTGAGATCTCATCAATATCATCAATAATCTTGAGACTTTTGCCATAAGACTCGATTTGAGATTGACTTTTATTTTATTTTATTTTATTTTATTTTATATACCTTTATTCTAATATTGATTGCGATCGATCGACTCGTGTATGTGTGTTGTGCTTATTGCAATGAAACAGAGGCGATATGAACCTTTGAATAAATTTGTTAGCCCTGAAAAGGGCTTTTTGATGTGCGTTTAACGCGCACAGGCGTATGACGAGAGGCGTGTGAACAGGCGACACGTCGTCGTATATACGATATATAGCGACGACAATCGACATATCCTCCACCATCACGGCCGATGTAAGTACGACGACGACAATGTGGCGCAGTCTTCTTACTTCTTCGAGGCAGCCTTCTTGGCGGCGGGCTTCGCTTTGGGAGCGGCCGCGGCCTTCTTGGGCTTGGGAGCTTTAGGCTTCTTGGTCGGCGGCTTCGCGGTCTTCTTGGCCTTAGGCGCGGCGGCGCTCTTGCCCTTGGCGGGGGTGGAAGGTTTCTTCGCGGCGGGCTTCTTCTTGGCGGCGGCGGCCTTCTTGTCCTTCGTGGCGGCCTTAGGCTTGGCCGGGGACGCAGCGGCCTTCTTCGCCTTAGCGGGCTTAGCCGCGGCGGGCTTCTTAGCGGCGGCTGAAGATTTAGCGGCGCTAGATTTCTTGGCCGCGGCGGGCTTCTTGCCGGCCGATGATGACTTCGACTCCAGTTTGAAGGAGCCGGACGCGCCCTTGCCTTTGGTCTGAATGAGTGCGCCGGATTCGACTGCGCTCTTCAGATATTTTCTGATGAAAGGGGCCAGCTTCTCGGCGTCGACCTTGTACTGGGCGGCGATGTACTTCTTGATAGCCTGCAGGGACGAACCGCTTCTCTCCTTCAACTCCTTGATGGCGCTGTTAACCATCTCGGACGTCTTAGGGTGGGTGGGTTTCGCCTTAGGCTTCTTAGCGCCAGCGGAGGCGGACGCCTTAGGCTTCTTCGCGGGCGTCGCCGGGGCGGGAGCGTCGGCAGCAACTGCGGTGTCGGCCATATTTATTTATTAATCGTCAAGTAAGTAAATATAATTAAAGTAAACTAGTAAATCGCACAAACTGCGCAAAGAGAATACAGCGGACGCGTGTAAGCGGAGCGCTGCGCTGGCGAGTACTAAACACGGCTTATTGGGGGCGCCACTTTTTATATATACTCCGGCTTAACCGTAACGCAGACCCTTATGTCGCGGGACGTTTTCTCGTAATAACACTTCCAAGTTTTCACTTACTCGTTTATGATTAAACTAAATTTATAGTGAATTATATTATAATGATTATAATAAAATTGCACATATACATTCTTTATGAATTGATATACGTATTTTAATAGAAGTTTTAGGATTTGGAACGCCGATAAACGAATGGGAGAACTTTACTTTTGGTATTATAGGTTGCGGACACCTCGGGTCAGTTTAAAAAGTGATTTTTCTTAATTAAAATCACATCTATAACTATTATGTGTCCTCCAGTTAAATTCGAAGATACCATAGATAGATGTGACACAATAACAACATTAGAAAATTATATTTATAATGTTATTTTGACTTGTTGTCTTCACTGTCGTAAAACAGCCGTACCGCGACTTGGATTGCATTGCCTACGTTCAGTGGTTTGCTCTCTGCCGGTACCGACGTAAAACGGGATAGGTACTTTATATTAAATTTAAATAATTATGTCATGTTATATTATACATTAAGATATCGTATTAATGAATATTATTATAATTCGTATAGTTAAACTCTCTTCTACGAGGATCATACAGCGCGACACTCTGAGCGTGCGTGCGGGCATCGTAGTAGGTAAGAGTCTCGTGTAGGTCGTCGTTTAGATTTATTTAGTTTTTGGTCCGGCGTATTTATTTATTTATAATAATTTAACGTATGATATTATCTGAATGTTGATATTGGAACAAACGATATAAATTATTTTGACATAAAAATCTGTTTAGGTTGATATGTATATATTATATGTAAGTACCTAAATATTATGTATTCATCATCATAGGAACACGAGAAGTCTAAAACCTGTGTTTATATACTTTTTTTTTTTTTTTTTTTTTTTCTTTTTTGTAAAGTGAGGTGAGTGGGTGCGGGGATGTTGGGTGTCCCTGTCTGTTTTGTGCACTATTTGCGAATCCTTTATCTAATTGGTCAGTTCATCGACTAGTCGTCGTTATCAGTAGCAGATCACTCACAGGTCAGGTGAGGTTCGCGGGTAAAGTAAAAAAGAAAAATATCTTACCAGTTAATTAATATTTTCTTCTTCTTCTTCGGGTTGGTGTGGTGAATTTTTTTTGTATGTACCGCTCGTGGTTCAATTTTGGATTGTTTCGCTTCCTCCGGTATCAATAGATACTTAGCACAAGCGATGCTTACGAGCTGGACGCTGTAGAAGTTAGAAGTGTTGCGCGGTGCCGGGTAAGTAAGTAATTGTAATAAATGTACGTACCTACGATGATACTAGACTATTAGTAGTTATAATAGATAGATATTTTGGATAACATAGGATGGGTAGAGATCGATTGATAGTTTGTTTGTCCGTCTGTGTCGCTACAGAAACTTTTTATCGTAATCGTATCATAGAATTATTTGCGGCCCTGAAAAGGGCCTTTTTGTATTTGCGTCTGCGCGATACGGTAATACCCACGTTAGTATATATTACACGATATCGCGCGCGACGACGCTGACAGTGCAGCGCTTAACCTCCGAAACCGTAGAGGGTGCGGCCTTGACGCTTCAGAGCGTAGACGACGTCCATGGCGGTGACGGTCTTCCTCTTGGCGTGCTCGGTGTAGGTGACCGCGTCACGGATCACGTTCTCGAGGAACACCTTGAGAACACCGCGGGTCTCCTCGTAGATCAGGCCGGAGATACGCTTGACGCCACCTCTGCGGGCGAGACGACGGATGGCGGGCTTGGTGATACCCTGGATGTTATCACGGAGCACCTTCCTGTGGCGCTTGGCTCCTCCTTTCCCCAGACCTTTACCTCCCTTACCGCGACCGGTCATTGCGACTTGTTGTAGTAGAGATTAGACTTCTCGAACGGAATACTCAACACACGACTTGCGCCGCGCGTCGACACGAGTGGAATAGCTAGCTAGCCATCATTTTGCCGCTATTTATACGTTTTACCCTATTGCGGGGCGAAGGGGGACGGGGTAAGATATATCAGAGCATTATTATTTGACTTACTTTTCATATATCTAAAGAAATATAATATTATATATACCTATTGATAAATAATTTCATATTATATGATATTTAAATAAATTTTGGATACCTGAACGTAGGGCATAATATATACTATAAAAACGGTGGTCGGCTTACGGATTAGATCCTCTTGTGAAGGATTCTTCTCCTCTAATATTTTTGTAAGCATTCAATCAGTGGTAATAATTTTGTCGATATAATAAAATTTGATGTCTTAAAATAGCGCTTAATATGAGAGTCACGTGACGATTTTAATTTACTTTCCAATATATTAGTGTGTTAACTCCTATTATTATAGGATAGGAAATAAGTTCTTTCTTAAATAATCCTTACAGTATAGTAGTATTTCGTGTATCGTAGTTAAATTTCATATATACCTCCGTACATTTTGTGTACGGTTGGTTATGTGTAAATTAAATTTATATATTTATTTATTTATTTTTTGTAATGACCATGCAGTGATCGATTTATCTACGCAAGTGTTTGTTCAAAGAAACAATTGTGAATTTTAGAATCATGTGTGGCCCTGAAAAGGGCCTTTTGATATATGACTGACAGAAGCGTCACGTTCGCACGTCCAGACGCAAAACGCGTAACGTAACCGTATGCGTTCGCGCAGACTGCGTCCTGTGATGTTGCTCCGTGCCAGTATAAACGTGGTGGTTTAGGCACGTTCACCGCGGATCCTGCGAGCCAGCTGGATGTCCTTGGGCATGATGGTCACACGCTTGGCGTGGATAGCGCACAGGTTGGTGTCCTCGAAGAGACCGACGAGGTAAGCCTCGCTGGCCTCCTGGAGAGCCATAACGGCAGAGCTCTGGAAGCGCAGATCGGTCTTGAAGTCCTGAGCGATCTCACGCACCAGACGCTGGAAGGGCAGCTTGCGGATCAGAAGCTCAGTGCTCTTCTGGTAGCGACGGATCTCACGGAGGGCGACGGTGCCGGGCCTGTAACGATGGGGCTTCTTGACGCCGCCGGTGGCGGGCGCGCTCTTGCGGGCCGCCTTGGTGGCGAGCTGTTTGCGGGGCGCTTTACCACCGGTGGATTTACGAGCGGTCTGCTTGGTACGGGCCATTGTCAATAATAATAATACGCGTGCGTGTACGTTACGTTAACGAGTCACGAGAGGGAATAAGCGATTTTTCGCCAGCGAGACGCTATTTATACGTGCTGGCTGGTCGGAAAGGGACGGGGTTAGTGTCCGTGTGAGCGAGAGGGCTATAAAATTCACATACACGTCCCCCTCGCCCCTCTTCCTTTCTCACCAACACAAAATTTCTGATTAGAATAACAATAATATTATTGAATATTAATATTAATTAATAAATAAATAAATAAAATAAATACATACATACATACATACATATATTTCATTTAAATAACAGTCATCGCTATCTAAATTCGCCTCGATCGCCGGTTCAATCTAGTTAGGTCAGGTTATGTTAGGTTTCGCGGAGTTAGGTTTGATCGAGTTAGGTTAGGTTAGGTTAGGTTAGGTCAAAGTTAGGTTAGGTTTTTTTTTTTTTTTTTTTTTTGTCATACAAAACCTAACCTAACTCGATCAAACCTAACTTTTTTTTTTATAATGTCAGGTTATGTTAGGTTTCGCGGAGTTAGGTTTGATCGAGTTAGGTTAGGTTAGGTCAAAGTTAGGTTAGGTTTTTTTTTGTCACTCAAAACCTAACCTAACCTAACCTAACTCGATCAAACCTAACTTTTTTTTTATAATGTCAGGTTATGTTAGGTTTCGCGGAGTTAGGTTTGATCGAGTTAGGTCAAAGTTAGGTTAGGTTTTTTTTTGTCACTCAAAACCTAACCTAACCTAACCTAACTCGATCAAACCTAACTTTTTTTTATAATGTCATTCAAAACCTAACCTAACTCCGCGAAACCTAACATAACTTTATGTTTTATAAAAACCTAACCTAAATTTAAATTAATATCCATAACGTCTCACGTTACACATATCTAGTATTAGATATATGCATACACTAAGCGTATGTGTTATTATTGTTGATTCCTTATTTAATACCCTTACATGTTGACACAGCTTTCGTGTTGATAATGTGTGTAATTGATATTAATCTACCGATTGACACCGTATGCACGGCTATCTAGAAACTTCTTATATTATATATTCAGAACGTATTTGTGGCCCTGAAAAGGGCCTTTTTGGTTGTTGTACAAACCACACTCTCGCAGCGTGTCGTGTCGCAATACGAACTACCTAAACCCATTACACTAAAAGTGTATTGAGAAGACAGATAGCATACGAGGAACGACGGACGCGCTTACTTGGAGCTGGTGTACTTGGTGACGGCCTTGGTGCCTTCACTGACGGCGTGCTTGGCGAGCTCACCGGGCAGCAAGAGCCTCACGGATGTCTGCACCTCCCTGCTGGTGATGGTGGACCTCTTGTTGTAGTGAGCGAGGCGGGAGGCCTCGGCGGCGATGCGCTCGAAGATGTCGTTCACGAAAGAGTTCATGATCGACATGGCCTTGCTGGAGATACCGGTGTCGGGGTGGACCTGCTTGAGCACCTTGTAGATGTAAATGGCGTAGCTCTCCTTGCGCTTATGCTTCTTCTTTTTCTTCGAGTCCGACTTGGAGATGTTCTTCTGGGCCTTGCCGGATTTCTTGGCGGCCTTACCGCTAGTCTTGGGTGGCATTGTGATATAGTTAGATGCTTACAGTACGATAGCCGAACTGGGAATAAAAATTTTGTCGTTGTTGCGCTCATTTTGTTAAAGCGGAGAACGGTAAATAGGGGATTAAAGATCGAGCGTCGCGCTCGCGGTATCTCGACCAATAGCGTTCGTGCATCATTAGTATCGTCGGTCGGCATGGTGGGGAGTGAGAGCAAGCGCGTATTGATATTACTTACATATAGGTATTATTATTTTGATTATAAAATATATCAAAAAAAAAAAAAAAAAAAAAATTATGAACATCATATGCCGTACCATCGATTATACCATCATCAGTTTTGTTCAAAACCGTAGGCGGATAACAATTATATTAATTAAATGTATAGCTTTATGTTTATTTACTATTGTTGTTGTTGTTACAGTGACAGACTGCTGTAGATGAGCAAGTAATAGCTCTGAGCCATCACATTACCTTTATTTGTCGTTTATTTATTATACTTCTTGACGACGAAGTCTCAAGTCTCTCATTTAGAGACGTGTGTAGTGATGTGTTTTGCAATCAGAAAAATAATCTCATTAGAATTCAGAATTATCTACTTACCGTAATTATATTATAATTAATCGATATTCATCGTTCATATATATGTATATGATATAATTATATTGATCGATCGAATGACATCGTACACGTATGCGTTATGCCATGAAACTTACAACGTTATCACAGAATCATATTGTGGCCCTGAAAAGGGCCTTTTGTAACGGTCACTCGGGCGGGAATATAACAGAGGCCACATTCACCAATCGCCGGGTGTTACCGCTATAGATGTAGCCTGATGAGAAGTGAGTACACTTAAGCCTTCTTCTCGGTCTTCTTGGGCAGGAGCACGGCCTGAATGTTAGGCAGCACACCACCCTGGGCGATGGTCACACCGGAGAGGAGCTTGTTCAACTCCTCGTCGTTGCGGATCGCCAGCTGGAGATGCCTAGGGATGATCCTGGTCTTCTTGTTGTCGCGAGCGGCGTTGCCTGCCAACTCGAGAACCTCAGCGGCCAGGTACTCCATGACGGCGGCTAGGTACACCGGGGCACCGGCACCGACGCGCTCGGCGTAGTTGCCCTTGCGTAGAAGCCTGTGGATACGACCGACGGGGAACTGAAGTCCGGCACGGTTAGAACGGGACTTTGCCTTTCCCTTAACCTTGCCACCTTTACCGCGTCCAGACATGTTTAAAGAGAGATTTAAGTTTAGTTTACACACACACGAAACGAGAGCACGATTGCTTGCTTGCGAGTGTATACGCTTTTTTTTAGTAGTTGCCTTTATTTTATACGTTCACGGTGTACGCTGATAGTGGGGATACAACGAGCCGACATAACACGAGCCCGATCGACCAATCAACGAGTCGCGTGCAAGAGCGCAAATTAGAAATATAAAATAAAAACATTTCAATTTATACATCAAAGTATAACTAACTAATAAAAATAACACAATTAACAAAATATTCCGTAAATTATATACTTATATTTATGTAGTTGTTGTTGTTGTTGTAAATGTAAGACTTCAAATAATACAGTTATATTTATCATTCACCATCGATAAGAAAATATTCTGTGTAAGTATTCATGAAAACCTAACCTAATCAGTCTTATCAGTGAGATCTCATCAATATCATCAATAATCTTGAGACTTTTGCCATAAGACTCGATTTGAGATTGACTTTTATTTTATTTTATTTTATTTTATTTTATATACCTTTATTCTAATATTGATTGCGATCGATCGACTCGTGTATGTGTGTTGTGCTTATTGCAATGAAACAGAGGCGATATGAACCTTTGAATAAATTTGTTAGCCCTGAAAAGGGCTTTTTGATGTGCGTTTAACGCGCACAGGCGTATGACGAGAGGCGTGTGAACAGGCGACACGTCGTCGTATATACGATATATAGCGACGACAATCGACATATCCTCCACCATCACGGCCGATGTAAGTACGACGACGACAATGTGGCGCAGTCTTCTTACTTCTTCGAGGCAGCCTTCTTGGCGGCGGGCTTCGCTTTGGGAGCGGCCGCGGCCTTCTTGGGCTTGGGAGCTTTAGGCTTCTTGGTCGGCGGCTTCGCGGTCTTCTTGGCCTTAGGCGCGGCGGCGCTCTTGCCCTTGGCGGGGGTGGAAGGTTTCTTCGCGGCGGGCTTCTTCTTGGCGGCGGCGGCCTTCTTGTCCTTCGTGGCGGCCTTAGGCTTGGCCGGGGACGCAGCGGCCTTCTTCGCCTTAGCGGGCTTAGCCGCGGCGGGCTTCTTAGCGGCGGCTGAAGATTTAGCGGCGCTAGATTTCTTGGCCGCGGCGGGCTTCTTGCCGGCCGATGATGACTTCGACTCCAGTTTGAAGGAGCCGGACGCGCCCTTGCCTTTGGTCTGAATGAGTGCGCCGGATTCGACTGCGCTCTTCAGATATTTTCTGATGAAAGGGGCCAGCTTCTCGGCGTCGACCTTGTACTGGG
Organism: Cydia strobilella; assembly: GCF_947568885.1. NCBI lineage: Eukaryota > Metazoa > Arthropoda > Insecta > Lepidoptera > Tortricidae > Cydia > Cydia strobilella. The sequence continues at coordinate 5,819,758 of NC_086064.1, read as the reverse complement.
CGGCGATGTACTTCTTGATAGCCTGCAGGGACGAACCGCTTCTCTCCTTCAACTCCTTGATGGCGCTGTTAACCATCTCGGACGTCTTAGGGTGGGTGGGTTTCGCCTTAGGCTTCTTAGCGCCAGCGGAGGCGGACGCCTTAGGCTTCTTCGCGGGCGTCGCCGGGGCGGGAGCGTCGGCAGCAACTGCGGTGTCGGCCATATTTATTTATTAATCGTCAAGTAAGTAAATATAATTAAAGTAAACTAGTAAATCGCACAAACTGCGCAAAGAGAATACAGCGGACGCGTGTAAGCGGAGCGCTGCGCTGGCGAGTACTAAACACGGCTTATTGGGGGCGCCACTTTTTATATATACTCCGGCTTAACCGTAACGCAGACCCTTATGTCGCGGGACGTTTTCTCGTAATAACACTTCCAAGTTTTCACTTACTCGTTTATGATTAAACTAAATTTATAGTGAATTATATTATAATGATTATAATAAAATTGCACATATACATTCTTTATGAATTGATATACGTATTTTAATAGAAGTTTTAGGATTTGGAACGCCGATAAACGAATGGGAGAACTTTACTTTTGGTATTATAGGTTGCGGACACCTCGGGTCAGTTTAAAAAGTGATTTTTCTTAATTAAAATCACATCTATAACTATTATGTGTCCTCCAGTTAAATTCGAAGATACCATAGATAGATGTGACACAATAACAACATTAGAAAATTATATTTATAATGTTATTTTGACTTGTTGTCTTCACTGTCGTAAAACAGCCGTACCGCGACTTGGATTGCATTGCCTACGTTCAGTGGTTTGCTCTCTGCCGGTACCGACGTAAAACGGGATAGGTACTTTATATTAAATTTAAATAATTATGTCATGTTATATTATACATTAAGATATCGTATTAATGAATATTATTATAATTCGTATAGTTAAACTCTCTTCTACGAGGATCATACAGCGCGACACTCTGAGCGTGCGTGCGGGCATCGTAGTAGGTAAGAGTCTCGTGTAGGTCGTCGTTTAGATTTATTTAGTTTTTGGTCCGGCGTATTTATTTATTTATAATAATTTAACGTATGATATTATCTGAATGTTGATATTGGAACAAACGATATAAATTATTTTGACATAAAAATCTGTTTAGGTTGATATGTATATATTATATGTAAGTACCTAAATATTATGTATTCATCATCATAGGAACACGAGAAGTCTAAAACCTGTGTTTATATACTTTTTTTTTTTTTTTTTTTTTTTCTTTTTTGTAAAGTGAGGTGAGTGGGTGCGGGGATGTTGGGTGTCCCTGTCTGTTTTGTGCACTATTTGCGAATCCTTTATCTAATTGGTCAGTTCATCGACTAGTCGTCGTTATCAGTAGCAGATCACTCACAGGTCAGGTGAGGTTCGCGGGTAAAGTAAAAAAGAAAAATATCTTACCAGTTAATTAATATTTTCTTCTTCTTCTTCGGGTTGGTGTGGTGAATTTTTTTTGTATGTACCGCTCGTGGTTCAATTTTGGATTGTTTCGCTTCCTCCGGTATCAATAGATACTTAGCACAAGCGATGCTTACGAGCTGGACGCTGTAGAAGTTAGAAGTGTTGCGCGGTGCCGGGTAAGTAAGTAATTGTAATAAATGTACGTACCTACGATGATACTAGACTATTAGTAGTTATAATAGATAGATATTTTGGATAACATAGGATGGGTAGAGATCGATTGATAGTTTGTTTGTCCGTCTGTGTCGCTACAGAAACTTTTTATCGTAATCGTATCATAGAATTATTTGCGGCCCTGAAAAGGGCCTTTTTGTATTTGCGTCTGCGCGATACGGTAATACCCACGTTAGTATATATTACACGATATCGCGCGCGACGACGCTGACAGTGCAGCGCTTAACCTCCGAAACCGTAGAGGGTGCGGCCTTGACGCTTCAGAGCGTAGACGACGTCCATGGCGGTGACGGTCTTCCTCTTGGCGTGCTCGGTGTAGGTGACCGCGTCACGGATCACGTTCTCGAGGAACACCTTGAGAACACCGCGGGTCTCCTCGTAGATCAGGCCGGAGATACGCTTGACGCCACCTCTGCGGGCGAGACGACGGATGGCGGGCTTGGTGATACCCTGGATGTTATCACGGAGCACCTTCCTGTGGCGCTTGGCTCCTCCTTTCCCCAGACCTTTACCTCCCTTACCGCGACCGGTCATTGCGACTTGTTGTAGTAGAGATTAGACTTCTCGAACGGAATACTCAACACACGACTTGCGCCGCGCGTCGACACGAGTGGAATAGCTAGCTAGCTTCCATTGCTTCTTTCGCACCTCCGAAGGAGGGGCGAATTGCCTTCCCATCCTTACATTGGATCTTTGGCGGTTTCTATCCGCCGCCCGTTACAACGGGCGGGTCTCTTGAGGCCCAAAAAGTGGGCTGGCATCTTAACGGGCTCGTATGGCCCTGTTGTTGTTGTTGTTATTGTTTGGGGCTTCTAGGTCCATCCGGGCTGCTCAAGACCGCAACGAGGTCGTCGAAGAGGTCGGCAGCCGGGGGCGTGCGGTAGGTGGATGCTGGCGCTGGCGGCGGCGTGACGCGTCTGGGGCTTCTGGGTCCGACCGGCATGCTTAAGACCTCTAAGACGAGGGCGTCGAAGGGGTCGTTGGCATCCGGGGGTGTGCAGTAGGTGGGTGCTAGTGCTGGCGGCGGCGTGGGGCGTGCGGCAGTTTCGAGGGCTGGTGCCGGAGCTGTTGACGGAGTCTGGGCAGACGTCGTTTGGGTTGACGCTGTTTTCGTGGTGGCAGTCTTGAGTGTGGGCTTCATTTTCGCAGCGGTTCCGGGCTCCTTCGCCGGCTGCGGTCGTACCACCCCCCTTTGGGTGGGGGGGTTTGCCGGCGCCATCAATGTTGAAGGCGCCGACTCTTCCACCGTGGGCTTGGCGACCGTGGCGTTGGTGATGGGGCCTGGGCGCGACGGGGCCGAGAAATATGATTTCCCGGCCTTCCATAGGCGGTAAGCCCTCTTGAAAGCAGGGCAGTTTCTGTGGTTTCCTGGGTGCGGTCCCCTACAGTTCCTGCATGTGGCTTCTACTTCCAGTGGTCTCGTGCACTGGCCGGCCCAGTGCGGTTCAGCGCAGCGGACGCAGGCCAGTTGTCGGTGGCAGCCGTGGGATGAGTGGCCAAATCCTTGGCAGCGGTGGCACTGCGCGGGCCCCTTCTTCCCGCGCCATGCCTCCACCTTGATCCCTCTCAGGTGGAGTAGCTCAGACACCCCGTAGATGCCCGCGTGGTCCCGGGCAGTCCCCGCGAGCTGAACAAAGTAGATGCAGCCCGGGCGTCCCGCTCTCGCGTTGATCTCTTTAACATATTCTACGGGGTGGCCCAGCTTCTCTAGGGCGGTCTTGATTTCTTCAGAAGCCGTGTTGATGGGGAGGCCCCTAACGGCCACTTTGAGCCGCTTCTCACTCTCCAGCCCGTAGACATTGAAAAGCGGCTTGATGACGTCTGAGGTCTCTCCCTTCTTCATGGCTTCGTTGATGGCAGCGGTCGCTTCCTTTTCCAGTTTGGAAAGGTGGCGAATTACCATGCGGTATTCCTCCTCGGAGCGGGGTTCGAAACGTATGCCCTCCCCTATCGGCGTAGTGAAGGGCGGCGTCCCGAGTACTTGCGTTAGGTCCTCCAGGACCCTCGGCCAGTTGGGGAGGATTTCGGCGAAAATGGGTGGGTACTTGAGTTTTTTTTTTTTTAGAGTACCCACATCATTTTCGCCGCAAGGCTGCTTGGCACTATCGCTCTTTTTAGTGCATGTATTGTTATTTTTTTGGGTGCTGTTATTATTTTTTTTGATGGTATCTTTTTTTTTGTTAGCAGCCTTGCTGCCGGTGGTTGCTGTGCACGCGTTGGCTACGCCCGAGGGGAGGGCTGCGGCCTTCGCGTAGCTGCTGGTGCTGGGCCCCGCAGGTGTCGTTGCGGTGGGCGCCGTCGTGGAGGTTGACGCTCCCGGCTTGAGGGCTTCGGTGCGTGCTGTGGCGCTGTCAGGGCCCTTGTGGGGGCCTGGTGTGGGTTGCAGGGCGGCTCTCGTATGGGCGCGGAGTCGCGGGTCGGTAGGCGGGGACGGGTTTTGGCAGACCCGTTTCGGTTGTCTCTTCTCTGGAGGGCTGCATTCCGGTCTCCTCTTCACTGCCGAAGGTGAAAGGAAGTCCGGGTGCTTCTCCACGAAGCGGAGTAGAGGGGCGTCTTCAGGCAGCAGCTTTCCCGCCTCTCCCAGGGCATGCCCTTGCAGCCTGATGTAGGCCGCCATCCACGCCTCCATGGCTGGAGACATGTTGCCGACCTCCCCCAGGCGAGCCACCAGGATGCGATCACGATCCAGTAACTCACGAGGGGTAAGCCGGCACAGGGCTTCCCGTGAAATCGGGGAAAAGGTGCTTCCCGGGGCCGCGTCGGCCGCTTGCCACGGCTCCGGGGAGCCGTCGGCGGGTGTCGGGGTCAGGACGTCGCTGAACTCGGCGAGCTCGTCGTCGAGTTTGGCGTCTGGCTGCGGTGTCGTGGGTGCGGGTGGGTGCGAAAACCCGCTTTTCGTACTACCTACCCGTCCCGTGTGAGCGGGGGGGTCAGTTTCCGTAGGCGGGTTTCGTGCGGGTATGCCGGAAACATCCCGTTCCGATCTACCCACCTCATCCGCGGGGACGAGGGGGGACCGTCGCGAGTTTTCCCGGCGCGGCTTCATCTTCTTTGGGTCCACTTGCGACGCTTTACTGCCGGCCGAGGTCCATGTTCGGGTCCTCGCGGCTGCAGGGTTCAGTGGAGACGCTGGTAGTCCCCTCCGGCGGGGCCGGGCGCGATTCGCCTATTTTTTCCGTAGGAAAAAACACGTACGAATTAGCTGGTGCGCGAGTAGGGTGCGTCCGTGCAGGTGGGTACCGTTGGCAATCCTGGCTAGCTAGCCATCATTTTGCCGCTATTTATACGTTTTACCCTATTGCGGGGCGAAGGGGGACGGGGTAAGATATATCAGAGCATTATTATTTGACTTACTTTTCATATATCTAAAGAAATATAATATTATATATACCTATTGATAAATAATTTCATATTATATGATATTTAAATAAATTTTGGATACCTGAACGTAGGGCATAATATATACTATAAAAACGGTGGTCGGCTTACGGATTAGATCCTCTTGTGAAGGATTCTTCTCCTCTAATATTTTTGTAAGCATTCAATCAGTGGTAATAATTTTGTCGATATAATAAAATTTGATGTCTTAAAATAGCGCTTAATATGAGAGTCACGTGACGATTTTAATTTACTTTCCAATATATTAGTGTGTTAACTCCTATTATTATAGGATAGGAAATAAGTTCTTTCTTAAATAATCCTTACAGTATAGTAGTATTTCGTGTATCGTAGTTAAATTTCATATATACCTCCGTACATTTTGTGTACGGTTGGTTATGTGTAAATTAAATTTATATATTTATTTATTTATTTTTTGTAATGACCATGCAGTGATCGATTTATCTACGCAAGTGTTTGTTCAAAGAAACAATTGTGAATTTTAGAATCATGTGTGGCCCTGAAAAGGGCCTTTTGATATATGACTGACAGAAGCGTCACGTTCGCACGTCCAGACGCAAAACGCGTAACGTAACCGTATGCGTTCGCGCAGACTGCGTCCTGTGATGTTGCTCCGTGCCAGTATAAACGTGGTGGTTTAGGCACGTTCACCGCGGATCCTGCGAGCCAGCTGGATGTCCTTGGGCATGATGGTCACACGCTTGGCGTGGATAGCGCACAGGTTGGTGTCCTCGAAGAGACCGACGAGGTAAGCCTCGCTGGCCTCCTGGAGAGCCATAACGGCAGAGCTCTGGAAGCGCAGATCGGTCTTGAAGTCCTGAGCGATCTCACGCACCAGACGCTGGAAGGGCAGCTTGCGGATCAGAAGCTCAGTGCTCTTCTGGTAGCGACGGATCTCACGGAGGGCGACGGTGCCGGGCCTGTAACGATGGGGCTTCTTGACGCCGCCGGTGGCGGGCGCGCTCTTGCGGGCCGCCTTGGTGGCGAGCTGTTTGCGGGGCGCTTTACCACCGGTGGATTTACGAGCGGTCTGCTTGGTACGGGCCATTGTCAATAATAATAATACGCGTGCGTGTACGTTACGTTAACGAGTCACGAGAGGGAATAAGCGATTTTTCGCCAGCGAGACGCTATTTATACGTGCTGGCTGGTCGGAAAGGGACGGGGTTAGTGTCCGTGTGAGCGAGAGGGCTATAAAATTCACATACACGTCCCCCTCGCCCCTCTTCCTTTCTCACCAACACAAAATTTCTGATTAGAATAACAATAATATTATTGAATATTAATATTAATTAATAAATAAATAAATAAAATAAATACATACATACATACATACATATATTTCATTTAAATAACAGTCATCGCTATCTAAATTCGCCTCGATCGCCGGTTCAATCTAGTTAGGTCAGGTTATGTTAGGTTTCGCGGAGTTAGGTTTGATCGAGTTAGGTTAGGTTAGGTTAGGTTAGGTCAAAGTTAGGTTAGGTTTTTTTTTTTTTTTTTTTTTTGTCATACAAAACCTAACCTAACTCGATCAAACCTAACTTTTTTTTTTATAATGTCAGGTTATGTTAGGTTTCGCGGAGTTAGGTTTGATCGAGTTAGGTTAGGTTAGGTCAAAGTTAGGTTAGGTTTTTTTTTGTCACTCAAAACCTAACCTAACCTAACCTAACTCGATCAAACCTAACTTTTTTTTTATAATGTCAGGTTATGTTAGGTTTCGCGGAGTTAGGTTTGATCGAGTTAGGTCAAAGTTAGGTTAGGTTTTTTTTTGTCACTCAAAACCTAACCTAACCTAACCTAACTCGATCAAACCTAACTTTTTTTTATAATGTCATTCAAAACCTAACCTAACTCCGCGAAACCTAACATAACTTTATGTTTTATAAAAACCTAACCTAAATTTAAATTAATATCCATAACGTCTCACGTTACACATATCTAGTATTAGATATATGCATACACTAAGCGTATGTGTTATTATTGTTGATTCCTTATTTAATACCCTTACATGTTGACACAGCTTTCGTGTTGATAATGTGTGTAATTGATATTAATCTACCGATTGACACCGTATGCACGGCTATCTAGAAACTTCTTATATTATATATTCAGAACGTATTTGTGGCCCTGAAAAGGGCCTTTTTGGTTGTTGTACAAACCACACTCTCGCAGCGTGTCGTGTCGCAATACGAACTACCTAAACCCATTACACTAAAAGTGTATTGAGAAGACAGATAGCATACGAGGAACGACGGACGCGCTTACTTGGAGCTGGTGTACTTGGTGACGGCCTTGGTGCCTTCACTGACGGCGTGCTTGGCGAGCTCACCGGGCAGCAAGAGCCTCACGGATGTCTGCACCTCCCTGCTGGTGATGGTGGACCTCTTGTTGTAGTGAGCGAGGCGGGAGGCCTCGGCGGCGATGCGCTCGAAGATGTCGTTCACGAAAGAGTTCATGATCGACATGGCCTTGCTGGAGATACCGGTGTCGGGGTGGACCTGCTTGAGCACCTTGTAGATGTAAATGGCGTAGCTCTCCTTGCGCTTATGCTTCTTCTTTTTCTTCGAGTCCGACTTGGAGATGTTCTTCTGGGCCTTGCCGGATTTCTTGGCGGCCTTACCGCTAGTCTTGGGTGGCATTGTGATATAGTTAGATGCTTACAGTACGATAGCCGAACTGGGAATAAAAATTTTGTCGTTGTTGCGCTCATTTTGTTAAAGCGGAGAACGGTAAATAGGGGATTAAAGATCGAGCGTCGCGCTCGCGGTATCTCGACCAATAGCGTTCGTGCATCATTAGTATCGTCGGTCGGCATGGTGGGGAGTGAGAGCAAGCGCGTATTGATATTACTTACATATAGGTATTATTATTTTGATTATAAAATATATCAAAAAAAAAAAAAAAAAAAAAATTATGAACATCATATGCCGTACCATCGATTATACCATCATCAGTTTTGTTCAAAACCGTAGGCGGATAACAATTATATTAATTAAATGTATAGCTTTATGTTTATTTACTATTGTTGTTGTTGTTACAGTGACAGACTGCTGTAGATGAGCAAGTAATAGCTCTGAGCCATCACATTACCTTTATTTGTCGTTTATTTATTATACTTCTTGACGACGAAGTCTCAAGTCTCTCATTTAGAGACGTGTGTAGTGATGTGTTTTGCAATCAGAAAAATAATCTCATTAGAATTCAGAATTATCTACTTACCGTAATTATATTATAATTAATCGATATTCATCGTTCATATATATGTATATGATATAATTATATTGATCGATCGAATGACATCGTACACGTATGCGTTATGCCATGAAACTTACAACGTTATCACAGAATCATATTGTGGCCCTGAAAAGGGCCTTTTGTAACGGTCACTCGGGCGGGAATATAACAGAGGCCACATTCACCAATCGCCGGGTGTTACCGCTATAGATGTAGCCTGATGAGAAGTGAGTACACTTAAGCCTTCTTCTCGGTCTTCTTGGGCAGGAGCACGGCCTGAATGTTAGGCAGCACACCACCCTGGGCGATGGTCACACCGGAGAGGAGCTTGTTCAACTCCTCGTCGTTGCGGATCGCCAGCTGGAGATGCCTAGGGATGATCCTGGTCTTCTTGTTGTCGCGAGCGGCGTTGCCTGCCAACTCGAGAACCTCAGCGGCCAGGTACTCCATGACGGCGGCTAGGTACACCGGGGCACCGGCACCGACGCGCTCGGCGTAGTTGCCCTTGCGTAGAAGCCTGTGGATACGACCGACGGGGAACTGAAGTCCGGCACGGTTAGAACGGGACTTTGCCTTTCCCTTAACCTTGCCACCTTTACCGCGTCCAGACATGTTTAAAGAGAGATTTAAGTTTAGTTTACACACACACGAAACGAGAGCACGATTGCTTGCTTGCGAGTGTATACGCTTTTTTTTAGTAGTTGCCTTTATTTTATACGTTCACGGTGTACGCTGATAGTGGGGATACAACGAGCCGACATAACACGAGCCCGATCGACCAATCAACGAGTCGCGTGCAAGAGCGCAAATTAGAAATATAAAATAAAAACATTTCAATTTATACATCAAAGTATAACTAACTAATAAAAATAACACAATTAACAAAATATTCCGTAAATTATATACTTATATTTATGTAGTTGTTGTTGTTGTTGTAAATGTAAGACTTCAAATAATACAGTTATATTTATCATTCACCATCGATAAGAAAATATTCTGTGTAAGTATTCATGAAAACCTAACCTAATCAGTCTTATCAGTGAGATCTCATCAATATCATCAATAATCTTGAGACTTTTGCCATAAGACTCGATTTGAGATTGACTTTTATTTTATTTTATTTTATTTTATTTTATATACCTTTATTCTAATATTGATTGCGATCGATCGACTCGTGTATGTGTGTTGTGCTTATTGCAATGAAACAGAGGCGATATGAACCTTTGAATAAATTTGTTAGCCCTGAAAAGGGCTTTTTGATGTGCGTTTAACGCGCACAGGCGTATGACGAGAGGCGTGTGAACAGGCGACACGTCGTCGTATATACGATATATAGCGACGACAATCGACATATCCTCCACCATCACGGCCGATGTAAGTACGACGACGACAATGTGGCGCAGTCTTCTTACTTCTTCGAGGCAGCCTTCTTGGCGGCGGGCTTCGCTTTGGGAGCGGCCGCGGCCTTCTTGGGCTTGGGAGCTTTAGGCTTCTTGGTCGGCGGCTTCGCGGTCTTCTTGGCCTTAGGCGCGGCGGCGCTCTTGCCCTTGGCGGGGGTGGAAGGTTTCTTCGCGGCGGGCTTCTTCTTGGCGGCGGCGGCCTTCTTGTCCTTCGTGGCGGCCTTAGGCTTGGCCGGGGACGCAGCGGCCTTCTTCGCCTTAGCGGGCTTAGCCGCGGCGGGCTTCTTAGCGGCGGCTGAAGATTTAGCGGCGCTAGATTTCTTGGCCGCGGCGGGCTTCTTGCCGGCCGATGATGACTTCGACTCCAGTTTGAAGGAGCCGGACGCGCCCTTGCCTTTGGTCTGAATGAGTGCGCCGGATTCGACTGCGCTCTTCAGATATTTTCTGATGAAAGGGGCCAGCTTCTCGGCGTCGACCTTGTACTGGGCGGCGATGTACTTCTTGATAGCCTGCAGGGACGAACCGCTTCTCTCCTTCAACTCCTTGATGGCGCTGTTAACCATCTCGGACGTCTTAGGGTGGGTGGGTTTCGCCTTAGGCTTCTTAGCGCCAGCGGAGGCGGACGCCTTAGGCTTCTTCGCGGGCGTCGCCGGGGCGGGAGCGTCGGCAGCAACTGCGGTGTCGGCCATATTTATTTATTAATCGTCAAGTAAGTAAATATAATTAAAGTAAACTAGTAAATCGCACAAACTGCGCAAAGAGAATACAGCGGACGCGTGTAAGCGGAGCGCTGCGCTGGCGAGTACTAAACACGGCTTATTGGGGGCGCCACTTTTTATATATACTCCGGCTTAACCGTAACGCAGACCCTTATGTCGCGGGACGTTTTCTCGTAATAACACTTCCAAGTTTTCACTTACTCGTTTATGATTAAACTAAATTTATAGTGAATTATATTATAATGATTATAATAAAATTGCACATATACATTCTTTATGAATTGATATACGTATTTTAATAGAAGTTTTAGGATTTGGAACGCCGATAAACGAATGGGAGAACTTTACTTTTGGTATTATAGGTTGCGGACACCTCGGGTCAGTTTAAAAAGTGATTTTTCTTAATTAAAATCACATCTATAACTATTATGTGTCCTCCAGTTAAATTCGAAGATACCATAGATAGATGTGACACAATAACAACATTAGAAAATTATATTTATAATGTTATTTTGACTTGTTGTCTTCACTGTCGTAAAACAGCCGTACCGCGACTTGGATTGCATTGCCTACGTTCAGTGGTTTGCTCTCTGCCGGTACCGACGTAAAACGGGATAGGTACTTTATATTAAATTTAAATAATTATGTCATGTTATATTATACATTAAGATATCGTATTAATGAATATTATTATAATTCGTATAGTTAAACTCTCTTCTACGAGGATCATACAGCGCGACACTCTGAGCGTGCGTGCGGGCATCGTAGTAGGTAAGAGTCTCGTGTAGGTCGTCGTTTAGATTTATTTAGTTTTTGGTCCGGCGTATTTATTTATTTATAATAATTTAACGTATGATATTATCTGAATGTTGATATTGGAACAAACGATATAAATTATTTTGACATAAAAATCTGTTTAGGTTGATATGTATATATTATATGTAAGTACCTAAATATTATGTATTCATCATCATAGGAACACGAGAAGTCTAAAACCTGTGTTTATATACTTTTTTTTTTTTTTTTTTTTTTTCTTTTTTGTAAAGTGAGGTGAGTGGGTGCGGGGATGTTGGGTGTCCCTGTCTGTTTTGTGCACTATTTGCGAATCCTTTATCTAATTGGTCAGTTCATCGACTAGTCGTCGTTATCAGTAGCAGATCACTCACAGGTCAGGTGAGGTTCGCGGGTAAAGTAAAAAAGAAAAATATCTTACCAGTTAATTAATATTTTCTTCTTCTTCTTCGGGTTGGTGTGGTGAATTTTTTTTGTATGTACCGCTCGTGGTTCAATTTTGGATTGTTTCGCTTCCTCCGGTATCAATAGATACTTAGCACAAGCGATGCTTACGAGCTGGACGCTGTAGAAGTTAGAAGTGTTGCGCGGTGCCGGGTAAGTAAGTAATTGTAATAAATGTACGTACCTACGATGATACTAGACTATTAGTAGTTATAATAGATAGATATTTTGGATAACATAGGATGGGTAGAGATCGATTGATAGTTTGTTTGTCCGTCTGTGTCGCTACAGAAACTTTTTATCGTAATCGTATCATAGAATTATTTGCGGCCCTGAAAAGGGCCTTTTTGTATTTGCGTCTGCGCGATACGGTAATACCCACGTTAGTATATATTACACGATATCGCGCGCGACGACGCTGACAGTGCAGCGCTTAACCTCCGAAACCGTAGAGGGTGCGGCCTTGACGCTTCAGAGCGTAGACGACGTCCATGGCGGTGACGGTCTTCCTCTTGGCGTGCTCGGTGTAGGTGACCGCGTCACGGATCACGTTCTCGAGGAACACCTTGAGAACACCGCGGGTCTCCTCGTAGATCAGGCCGGAGATACGCTTGACGCCACCTCTGCGGGCGAGACGACGGATGGCGGGCTTGGTGATACCCTGGATGTTATCACGGAGCACCTTCCTGTGGCGCTTGGCTCCTCCTTTCCCCAGACCTTTACCTCCCTTACCGCGACCGGTCATTGCGACTTGTTGTAGTAGAGATTAGACTTCTCGAACGGAATACTCAACACACGACTTGCGCCGCGCGTCGACACGAGTGGAATAGCTAGCTAGCCATCATTTTGCCGCTATTTATACGTTTTACCCTATTGCGGGGCGAAGGGGGACGGGGTAAGATATATCAGAGCATTATTATTTGACTTACTTTTCATATATCTAAAGAAATATAATATTATATATACCTATTGATAAATAATTTCATATTATATGATATTTAAATAAATTTTGGATACCTGAACGTAGGGCATAATATATACTATAAAAACGGTGGTCGGCTTACGGATTAGATCCTCTTGTGAAGGATTCTTCTCCTCTAATATTTTTGTAAGCATTCAATCAGTGGTAATAATTTTGTCGATATAATAAAATTTGATGTCTTAAAATAGCGCTTAATATGAGAGTCACGTGACGATTTTAATTTACTTTCCAATATATTAGTGTGTTAACTCCTATTATTATAGGATAGGAAATAAGTTCTTTCTTAAATAATCCTTACAGTATAGTAGTATTTCGTGTATCGTAGTTAAATTTCATATATACCTCCGTACATTTTGTGTACGGTTGGTTATGTGTAAATTAAATTTATATATTTATTTATTTATTTTTTGTAATGACCATGCAGTGATCGATTTATCTACGCAAGTGTTTGTTCAAAGAAACAATTGTGAATTTTAGAATCATGTGTGGCCCTGAAAAGGGCCTTTTGATATATGACTGACAGAAGCGTCACGTTCGCACGTCCAGACGCAAAACGCGTAACGTAACCGTATGCGTTCGCGCAGACTGCGTCCTGTGATGTTGCTCCGTGCCAGTATAAACGTGGTGGTTTAGGCACGTTCACCGCGGATCCTGCGAGCCAGCTGGATGTCCTTGGGCATGATGGTCACACGCTTGGCGTGGATAGCGCACAGGTTGGTGTCCTCGAAGAGACCGACGAGGTAAGCCTCGCTGGCCTCCTGGAGAGCCATAACGGCAGAGCTCTGGAAGCGCAGATCGGTCTTGAAGTCCTGAGCGATCTCACGCACCAGACGCTGGAAGGGCAGCTTGCGGATCAGAAGCTCAGTGCTCTTCTGGTAGCGACGGATCTCACGGAGGGCGACGGTGCCGGGCCTGTAACGATGGGGCTTCTTGACGCCGCCGGTGGCGGGCGCGCTCTTGCGGGCCGCCTTGGTGGCGAGCTGTTTGCGGGGCGCTTTACCACCGGTGGATTTACGAGCGGTCTGCTTGGTACGGGCCATTGTCAATAATAATAATACGCGTGCGTGTACGTTACGTTAACGAGTCACGAGAGGGAATAAGCGATTTTTCGCCAGCGAGACGCTATTTATACGTGCTGGCTGGTCGGAAAGGGACGGGGTTAGTGTCCGTGTGAGCGAGAGGGCTATAAAATTCACATACACGTCCCCCTCGCCCCTCTTCCTTTCTCACCAACACAAAATTTCTGATTAGAATAACAATAATATTATTGAATATTAATATTAATTAATAAATAAATAAATAAAATAAATACATACATACATACATACATATATTTCATTTAAATAACAGTCATCGCTATCTAAATTCGCCTCGATCGCCGGTTCAATCTAGTTAGGTCAGGTTATGTTAGGTTTCGCGGAGTTAGGTTTGATCGAGTTAGGTTAGGTTAGGTTAGGTTAGGTCAAAGTTAGGTTAGGTTTTTTTTTTTTTTTTTTTTTTGTCATACAAAACCTAACCTAACTCGATCAAACCTAACTTTTTTTTTTATAATGTCAGGTTATGTTAGGTTTCGCGGAGTTAGGTTTGATCGAGTTAGGTTAGGTTAGGTCAAAGTTAGGTTAGGTTTTTTTTTGTCACTCAAAACCTAACCTAACCTAACCTAACTCGATCAAACCTAACTTTTTTTTTATAATGTCAGGTTATGTTAGGTTTCGCGGAGTTAGGTTTGATCGAGTTAGGTCAAAGTTAGGTTAGGTTTTTTTTTGTCACTCAAAACCTAACCTAACCTAACCTAACTCGATCAAACCTAACTTTTTTTTATAATGTCATTCAAAACCTAACCTAACTCCGCGAAACCTAACATAACTTTATGTTTTATAAAAACCTAACCTAAATTTAAATTAATATCCATAACGTCTCACGTTACACATATCTAGTATTAGATATATGCATACACTAAGCGTATGTGTTATTATTGTTGATTCCTTATTTAATACCCTTACATGTTGACACAGCTTTCGTGTTGATAATGTGTGTAATTGATATTAATCTACCGATTGACACCGTATGCACGGCTATCTAGAAACTTCTTATATTATATATTCAGAACGTATTTGTGGCCCTGAAAAGGGCCTTTTTGGTTGTTGTACAAACCACACTCTCGCAGCGTGTCGTGTCGCAATACGAACTACCTAAACCCATTACACTAAAAGTGTATTGAGAAGACAGATAGCATACGAGGAACGACGGACGCGCTTACTTGGAGCTGGTGTACTTGGTGACGGCCTTGGTGCCTTCACTGACGGCGTGCTTGGCGAGCTCACCGGGCAGCAAGAGCCTCACGGATGTCTGCACCTCCCTGCTGGTGATGGTGGACCTCTTGTTGTAGTGAGCGAGGCGGGAGGCCTCGGCGGCGATGCGCTCGAAGATGTCGTTCACGAAAGAGTTCATGATCGACATGGCCTTGCTGGAGATACCGGTGTCGGGGTGGACCTGCTTGAGCACCTTGTAGATGTAAATGGCGTAGCTCTCCTTGCGCTTATGCTTCTTCTTTTTCTTCGAGTCCGACTTGGAGATGTTCTTCTGGGCCTTGCCGGATTTCTTGGCGGCCTTACCGCTAGTCTTGGGTGGCATTGTGATATAGTTAGATGCTTACAGTACGATAGCCGAACTGGGAATAAAAATTTTGTCGTTGTTGCGCTCATTTTGTTAAAGCGGAGAACGGTAAATAGGGGATTAAAGATCGAGCGTCGCGCTCGCGGTATCTCGACCAATAGCGTTCGTGCATCATTAGTATCGTCGGTCGGCATGGTGGGGAGTGAGAGCAAGCGCGTATTGATATTACTTACATATAGGTATTATTATTTTGATTATAAAATATATCAAAAAAAAAAAAAAAAAAAAAATTATGAACATCATATGCCGTACCATCGATTATACCATCATCAGTTTTGTTCAAAACCGTAGGCGGATAACAATTATATTAATTAAATGTATAGCTTTATGTTTATTTACTATTGTTGTTGTTGTTACAGTGACAGACTGCTGTAGATGAGCAAGTAATAGCTCTGAGCCATCACATTACCTTTATTTGTCGTTTATTTATTATACTTCTTGACGACGAAGTCTCAAGTCTCTCATTTAGAGACGTGTGTAGTGATGTGTTTTGCAATCAGAAAAATAATCTCATTAGAATTCAGAATTATCTACTTACCGTAATTATATTATAATTAATCGATATTCATCGTTCATATATATGTATATGATATAATTATATTGATCGATCGAATGACATCGTACACGTATGCGTTATGCCATGAAACTTACAACGTTATCACAGAATCATATTGTGGCCCTGAAAAGGGCCTTTTGTAACGGTCACTCGGGCGGGAATATAACAGAGGCCACATTCACCAATCGCCGGGTGTTACCGCTATAGATGTAGCCTGATGAGAAGTGAGTACACTTAAGCCTTCTTCTCGGTCTTCTTGGGCAGGAGCACGGCCTGAATGTTAGGCAGCACACCACCCTGGGCGATGGTCACACCGGAGAGGAGCTTGTTCAACTCCTCGTCGTTGCGGATCGCCAGCTGGAGATGCCTAGGGATGATCCTGGTCTTCTTGTTGTCGCGAGCGGCGTTGCCTGCCAACTCGAGAACCTCAGCGGCCAGGTACTCCATGACGGCGGCTAGGTACACCGGGGCACCGGCACCGACGCGCTCGGCGTAGTTGCCCTTGCGTAGAAGCCTGTGGATACGACCGACGGGGAACTGAAGTCCGGCACGGTTAGAACGGGACTTTGCCTTTCCCTTAACCTTGCCACCTTTACCGCGTCCAGACATGTTTAAAGAGAGATTTAAGTTTAGTTTACACACACACGAAACGAGAGCACGATTGCTTGCTTGCGAGTGTATACGCTTTTTTTTAGTAGTTGCCTTTATTTTATACGTTCACGGTGTACGCTGATAGTGGGGATACAACGAGCCGACATAACACGAGCCCGATCGACCAATCAACGAGTCGCGTGCAAGAGCGCAAATTAGAAATATAAAATAAAAACATTTCAATTTATACATCAAAGTATAACTAACTAATAAAAATAACACAATTAACAAAATATTCCGTAAATTATATACTTATATTTATGTAGTTGTTGTTGTTGTTGTAAATGTAAGACTTCAAATAATACAGTTATATTTATCATTCACCATCGATAAGAAAATATTCTGTGTAAGTATTCATGAAAACCTAACCTAATCAGTCTTATCAGTGAGATCTCATCAATATCATCAATAATCTTGAGACTTTTGCCATAAGACTCGATTTGAGATTGACTTTTATTTTATTTTATTTTATTTTATTTTATATACCTTTATTCTAATATTGATTGCGATCGATCGACTCGTGTATGTGTGTTGTGCTTATTGCAATGAAACAGAGGCGATATGAACCTTTGAATAAATTTGTTAGCCCTGAAAAGGGCTTTTTGATGTGCGTTTAACGCGCACAGGCGTATGACGAGAGGCGTGTGAACAGGCGACACGTCGTCGTATATACGATATATAGCGACGACAATCGACATATCCTCCACCATCACGGCCGATGTAAGTACGACGACGACAATGTGGCGCAGTCTTCTTACTTCTTCGAGGCAGCCTTCTTGGCGGCGGGCTTCGCTTTGGGAGCGGCCGCGGCCTTCTTGGGCTTGGGAGCTTTAGGCTTCTTGGTCGGCGGCTTCGCGGTCTTCTTGGCCTTAGGCGCGGCGGCGCTCTTGCCCTTGGCGGGGGTGGAAGGTTTCTTCGCGGCGGGCTTCTTCTTGGCGGCGGCGGCCTTCTTGTCCTTCGTGGCGGCCTTAGGCTTGGCCGGGGACGCAGCGGCCTTCTTCGCCTTAGCGGGCTTAGCCGCGGCGGGCTTCTTAGCGGCGGCTGAAGATTTAGCGGCGCTAGATTTCTTGGCCGCGGCGGGCTTCTTGCCGGCCGATGATGACTTCGACTCCAGTTTGAAGGAGCCGGACGCGCCCTTGCCTTTGGTCTGAATGAGTGCGCCGGATTCGACTGCGCTCTTCAGATATTTTCTGATGAAAGGGGCCAGCTTCTCGGCGTCGACCTTGTACTGGGCGGCGATGTACTTCTTGATAGCCTGCAGGGACGAACCGCTTCTCTCCTTCAACTCCTTGATGGCGCTGTTAACCATCTCGGACGTCTTAGGGTGGGTGGGTTTCGCCTTAGGCTTCTTAGCGCCAGCGGAGGCGGACGCCTTAGGCTTCTTCGCGGGCGTCGCCGGGGCGGGAGCGTCGGCAGCAACTGCGGTGTCGGCCATATTTATTTATTAATCGTCAAGTAAGTAAATATAATTAAAGTAAACTAGTAAATCGCACAAACTGCGCAAAGAGAATACAGCGGACGCGTGTAAGCGGAGCGCTGCGCTGGCGAGTACTAAACACGGCTTATTGGGGGCGCCACTTTTTATATATACTCCGGCTTAACCGTAACGCAGACCCTTATGTCGCGGGACGTTTTCTCGTAATAACACTTCCAAGTTTTCACTTACTCGTTTATGATTAAACTAAATTTATAGTGAATTATATTATAATGATTATAATAAAATTGCACATATACATTCTTTATGAATTGATATACGTATTTTAATAGAAGTTTTAGGATTTGGAACGCCGATAAACGAATGGGAGAACTTTACTTTTGGTATTATAGGTTGCGGACACCTCGGGTCAGTTTAAAAAGTGATTTTTCTTAATTAAAATCACATCTATAACTATTATGTGTCCTCCAGTTAAATTCGAAGATACCATAGATAGATGTGACACAATAACAACATTAGAAAATTATATTTATAATGTTATTTTGACTTGTTGTCTTCACTGTCGTAAAACAGCCGTACCGCGACTTGGATTGCATTGCCTACGTTCAGTGGTTTGCTCTCTGCCGGTACCGACGTAAAACGGGATAGGTACTTTATATTAAATTTAAATAATTATGTCATGTTATATTATACATTAAGATATCGTATTAATGAATATTATTATAATTCGTATAGTTAAACTCTCTTCTACGAGGATCATACAGCGCGACACTCTGAGCGTGCGTGCGGGCATCGTAGTAGGTAAGAGTCTCGTGTAGGTCGTCGTTTAGATTTATTTAGTTTTTGGTCCGGCGTATTTATTTATTTATAATAATTTAACGTATGATATTATCTGAATGTTGATATTGGAACAAACGATATAAATTATTTTGACATAAAAATCTGTTTAGGTTGATATGTATATATTATATGTAAGTACCTAAATATTATGTATTCATCATCATAGGAACACGAGAAGTCTAAAACCTGTGTTTATATACTTTTTTTTTTTTTTTTTTTTTTTCTTTTTTGTAAAGTGAGGTGAGTGGGTGCGGGGATGTTGGGTGTCCCTGTCTGTTTTGTGCACTATTTGCGAATCCTTTATCTAATTGGTCAGTTCATCGACTAGTCGTCGTTATCAGTAGCAGATCACTCACAGGTCAGGTGAGGTTCGCGGGTAAAGTAAAAAAGAAAAATATCTTACCAGTTAATTAATATTTTCTTCTTCTTCTTCGGGTTGGTGTGGTGAATTTTTTTTGTATGTACCGCTCGTGGTTCAATTTTGGATTGTTTCGCTTCCTCCGGTATCAATAGATACTTAGCACAAGCGATGCTTACGAGCTGGACGCTGTAGAAGTTAGAAGTGTTGCGCGGTGCCGGGTAAGTAAGTAATTGTAATAAATGTACGTACCTACGATGATACTAGACTATTAGTAGTTATAATAGATAGATATTTTGGATAACATAGGATGGGTAGAGATCGATTGATAGTTTGTTTGTCCGTCTGTGTCGCTACAGAAACTTTTTATCGTAATCGTATCATAGAATTATTTGCGGCCCTGAAAAGGGCCTTTTTGTATTTGCGTCTGCGCGATACGGTAATACCCACGTTAGTATATATTACACGATATCGCGCGCGACGACGCTGACAGTGCAGCGCTTAACCTCCGAAACCGTAGAGGGTGCGGCCTTGACGCTTCAGAGCGTAGACGACGTCCATGGCGGTGACGGTCTTCCTCTTGGCGTGCTCGGTGTAGGTGACCGCGTCACGGATCACGTTCTCGAGGAACACCTTGAGAACACCGCGGGTCTCCTCGTAGATCAGGCCGGAGATACGCTTGACGCCACCTCTGCGGGCGAGACGACGGATGGCGGGCTTGGTGATACCCTGGATGTTATCACGGAGCACCTTCCTGTGGCGCTTGGCTCCTCCTTTCCCCAGACCTTTACCTCCCTTACCGCGACCGGTCATTGCGACTTGTTGTAGTAGAGATTAGACTTCTCGAACGGAATACTCAACACACGACTTGCGCCGCGCGTCGACACGAGTGGAATAGCTAGCTAGCCATCATTTTGCCGCTATTTATACGTTTTACCCTATTGCGGGGCGAAGGGGGACGGGGTAAGATATATCAGAGCATTATTATTTGACTTACTTTTCATATATCTAAAGAAATATAATATTATATATACCTATTGATAAATAATTTCATATTATATGATATTTAAATAAATTTTGGATACCTGAACGTAGGGCATAATATATACTATAAAAACGGTGGTCGGCTTACGGATTAGATCCTCTTGTGAAGGATTCTTCTCCTCTAATATTTTTGTAAGCATTCAATCAGTGGTAATAATTTTGTCGATATAATAAAATTTGATGTCTTAAAATAGCGCTTAATATGAGAGTCACGTGACGATTTTAATTTACTTTCCAATATATTAGTGTGTTAACTCCTATTATTATAGGATAGGAAATAAGTTCTTTCTTAAATAATCCTTACAGTATAGTAGTATTTCGTGTATCGTAGTTAAATTTCATATATACCTCCGTACATTTTGTGTACGGTTGGTTATGTGTAAATTAAATTTATATATTTATTTATTTATTTTTTGTAATGACCATGCAGTGATCGATTTATCTACGCAAGTGTTTGTTCAAAGAAACAATTGTGAATTTTAGAATCATGTGTGGCCCTGAAAAGGGCCTTTTGATATATGACTGACAGAAGCGTCACGTTCGCACGTCCAGACGCAAAACGCGTAACGTAACCGTATGCGTTCGCGCAGACTGCGTCCTGTGATGTTGCTCCGTGCCAGTATAAACGTGGTGGTTTAGGCACGTTCACCGCGGATCCTGCGAGCCAGCTGGATGTCCTTGGGCATGATGGTCACACGCTTGGCGTGGATAGCGCACAGGTTGGTGTCCTCGAAGAGACCGACGAGGTAAGCCTCGCTGGCCTCCTGGAGAGCCATAACGGCAGAGCTCTGGAAGCGCAGATCGGTCTTGAAGTCCTGAGCGATCTCACGCACCAGACGCTGGAAGGGCAGCTTGCGGATCAGAAGCTCAGTGCTCTTCTGGTAGCGACGGATCTCACGGAGGGCGACGGTGCCGGGCCTGTAACGATGGGGCTTCTTGACGCCGCCGGTGGCGGGCGCGCTCTTGCGGGCCGCCTTGGTGGCGAGCTGTTTGCGGGGCGCTTTACCACCGGTGGATTTACGAGCGGTCTGCTTGGTACGGGCCATTGTCAATAATAATAATACGCGTGCGTGTACGTTACGTTAACGAGTCACGAGAGGGAATAAGCGATTTTTCGCCAGCGAGACGCTATTTATACGTGCTGGCTGGTCGGAAAGGGACGGGGTTAGTGTCCGTGTGAGCGAGAGGGCTATAAAATTCACATACACGTCCCCCTCGCCCCTCTTCCTTTCTCACCAACACAAAATTTCTGATTAGAATAACAATAATATTATTGAATATTAATATTAATTAATAAATAAATAAATAAAATAAATACATACATACATACATACATATATTTCATTTAAATAACAGTCATCGCTATCTAAATTCGCCTCGATCGCCGGTTCAATCTAGTTAGGTCAGGTTATGTTAGGTTTCGCGGAGTTAGGTTTGATCGAGTTAGGTTAGGTTAGGTTAGGTTAGGTCAAAGTTAGGTTAGGTTTTTTTTTTTTTTTTTTTTTTGTCATACAAAACCTAACCTAACTCGATCAAACCTAACTTTTTTTTTTATAATGTCAGGTTATGTTAGGTTTCGCGGAGTTAGGTTTGATCGAGTTAGGTTAGGTTAGGTCAAAGTTAGGTTAGGTTTTTTTTTGTCACTCAAAACCTAACCTAACCTAACCTAACTCGATCAAACCTAACTTTTTTTTTATAATGTCAGGTTATGTTAGGTTTCGCGGAGTTAGGTTTGATCGAGTTAGGTCAAAGTTAGGTTAGGTTTTTTTTTGTCACTCAAAACCTAACCTAACCTAACCTAACTCGATCAAACCTAACTTTTTTTTATAATGTCATTCAAAACCTAACCTAACTCCGCGAAACCTAACATAACTTTATGTTTTATAAAAACCTAACCTAAATTTAAATTAATATCCATAACGTCTCACGTTACACATATCTAGTATTAGATATATGCATACACTAAGCGTATGTGTTATTATTGTTGATTCCTTATTTAATACCCTTACATGTTGACACAGCTTTCGTGTTGATAATGTGTGTAATTGATATTAATCTACCGATTGACACCGTATGCACGGCTATCTAGAAACTTCTTATATTATATATTCAGAACGTATTTGTGGCCCTGAAAAGGGCCTTTTTGGTTGTTGTACAAACCACACTCTCGCAGCGTGTCGTGTCGCAATACGAACTACCTAAACCCATTACACTAAAAGTGTATTGAGAAGACAGATAGCATACGAGGAACGACGGACGCGCTTACTTGGAGCTGGTGTACTTGGTGACGGCCTTGGTGCCTTCACTGACGGCGTGCTTGGCGAGCTCACCGGGCAGCAAGAGCCTCACGGATGTCTGCACCTCCCTGCTGGTGATGGTGGACCTCTTGTTGTAGTGAGCGAGGCGGGAGGCCTCGGCGGCGATGCGCTCGAAGATGTCGTTCACGAAAGAGTTCATGATCGACATGGCCTTGCTGGAGATACCGGTGTCGGGGTGGACCTGCTTGAGCACCTTGTAGATGTAAATGGCGTAGCTCTCCTTGCGCTTATGCTTCTTCTTTTTCTTCGAGTCCGACTTGGAGATGTTCTTCTGGGCCTTGCCGGATTTCTTGGCGGCCTTACCGCTAGTCTTGGGTGGCATTGTGATATAGTTAGATGCTTACAGTACGATAGCCGAACTGGGAATAAAAATTTTGTCGTTGTTGCGCTCATTTTGTTAAAGCGGAGAACGGTAAATAGGGGATTAAAGATCGAGCGTCGCGCTCGCGGTATCTCGACCAATAGCGTTCGTGCATCATTAGTATCGTCGGTCGGCATGGTGGGGAGTGAGAGCAAGCGCGTATTGATATTACTTACATATAGGTATTATTATTTTGATTATAAAATATATCAAAAAAAAAAAAAAAAAAAAAATTATGAACATCATATGCCGTACCATCGATTATACCATCATCAGTTTTGTTCAAAACCGTAGGCGGATAACAATTATATTAATTAAATGTATAGCTTTATGTTTATTTACTATTGTTGTTGTTGTTACAGTGACAGACTGCTGTAGATGAGCAAGTAATAGCTCTGAGCCATCACATTACCTTTATTTGTCGTTTATTTATTATACTTCTTGACGACGAAGTCTCAAGTCTCTCATTTAGAGACGTGTGTAGTGATGTGTTTTGCAATCAGAAAAATAATCTCATTAGAATTCAGAATTATCTACTTACCGTAATTATATTATAATTAATCGATATTCATCGTTCATATATATGTATATGATATAATTATATTGATCGATCGAATGACATCGTACACGTATGCGTTATGCCATGAAACTTACAACGTTATCACAGAATCATATTGTGGCCCTGAAAAGGGCCTTTTGTAACGGTCACTCGGGCGGGAATATAACAGAGGCCACATTCACCAATCGCCGGGTGTTACCGCTATAGATGTAGCCTGATGAGAAGTGAGTACACTTAAGCCTTCTTCTCGGTCTTCTTGGGCAGGAGCACGGCCTGAATGTTAGGCAGCACACCACCCTGGGCGATGGTCACACCGGAGAGGAGCTTGTTCAACTCCTCGTCGTTGCGGATCGCCAGCTGGAGATGCCTAGGGATGATCCTGGTCTTCTTGTTGTCGCGAGCGGCGTTGCCTGCCAAC